>NC_141139.1:2576967-2733084 GCF_053477565.2 Lygodium microphyllum | reverse complement strand
AAAATTGCAGATGTACATTCTTTGAGCCGGTGCTTGGCTTCATAGAATTCAATATGTCTGTGGAAATTTTTGTGCTACACATGTGCAAAATGTTGCTACTACACAATGGCCATTCTATGCTATTGAGATTCAATATGTGCATATACTCAACGATTCCATATTCTCGACTCCCCTTGGGTAATATGTACTTGGAGTGATAGAAAAAAAAAGGTCCTCTGCGAGTTGCTTAGCTGTATGCCCCTCAAAGAGCAATCTACCAATTTCGAGGTGGTAACACTTAAAAGAACCAGTGAAACTCTCAACATTTTGCCACCCACAGCAATCCGAAGGGTATACTTCTGTAAATACAAGACAAGTTGTTACATAGGTATCATGAAAGTACTCATCCTCAATGAGTTGCAAATACTTACTGTTTGCAATGTTTTGTTGAAAGGGCACAGTGGGCGCAATGTGTATTTGTTTTTGCATGAATACATGTTGTCCAAACGCCTCTGTTACAAGGTAAGAATCAACATTCCTTTGTCTGAGAGCTAAAATTTTACCCTTCCACTGCTTTGATACATCTGCAATTGCAGATGCTTTCACCCTGAAAGCTCCCTTCATACTTGGACGCATATGTACCCAAGACGAGCAATGATACGTATCAGTGATCCAATTCCCTTCTTCATCTTTTTTGTTATGTACTTCTATGGAGAGAATGCTTGTTTTTCTCTCAGGCATTATAACCTACACATTAGATGTAAATAAGTATGTATTAACCCCTAAATAATAAGCATTTTAAGTCTGTCCAGTAATCACTAATATGCCATACAATTCAACATGGCATTAAGAGATGTTTATACTTTTGTAAACAGACATAAACATCGATATCAAAACACATGTGGATATATACATCAACACAAAGTATAGATTTAATTTCAAGACATCACTTTAATCATACCATTTACATGAAATATAATGAAAAGAATAGCACAAGAATACTCAGAGAATTTTGCCAAAATAAATTTTATTATAATGAAGAGGAGTTTGATTTGACTCAATACATTGTATGAAGTGTGGGTATTATAGAGTAGTTGTTACAAGGATAGCAGCCACATGGCATGCAAATCTTAATAGGCACATTGGATTGACACTTGAGATATTCTAAGACTCAACACATTGTGTGTTATATGGATGATATGATACAAGAGTTTCATGGATCATTGCCAATTTGCATGGAGATCCAAATGGACACATAGGACCAATAAAGCAGAGGATTTTTGAACCATCAACTTCCAGTAGATCCATATCATCCAACACAAAGGAATCACTCACCACATCAAAATAGTTGATGGAGAATTATATGCTTCACCTAAACCTTGTACAATACCTACATGTACAAAAAAACACCTGCATGAATCCCTTTTAACAAAAATACTTACATGAATCCCTTTTAGCAAAAAATTTCTAGATAACTGCATGAATAGAAGCAATACAAAACATGACCAATTTACCTATAAGCTGATTTGCTGAAGATAAGATTGAATCATTGCTAATCAAAACCCATTGCAAATGATAGACATAAGAAAACATCAATCCCATCAAATATAAAAGTCACTAATTAAATGAATAAATTTTAGCACCACAAAATATGGTAGATTTACCTGTAAATTGAGCTATAGAATCTCTACTCTACCTTGTGTTAAGTGTTGCAACAACAATTGATCCTTAAGTTAGAACTAGCATCAAACCCTATTGTAAAGATAGTAGAAAAGGGATAATGCAAAGAGGAAGAAAGAGAGATTTTGTGTGAGTACGCGGGAGAGAGAAAGAAATGAGCACCTATCCAATCTTGCCCAAATTGATCTTTGCAAAAGACAATTTTGCAAGAGTTAGTATTTACATGAAGGTATACTGAAAAAACAATAGAAAAGAGGAAACATACACAGAGAAAGAGAGAGGGAGAGAGAGTTAAGCACTTATGCAATGTCACCCAAAATGATCTCTGCAACAAAACAACAACAAGGGTTAGAACTAACATTGTGTTGTATTAAAAAGATATCAGCAAAAAAAAAAAACCAAACAGAGAGAGAGAGAGATTAACACCTTTGCCTCTTGCTCCAAATAAACTCTGCAAGAAAACAACAATTAGAACCAACATCAAATTCTATTAAAAACACAACATAAAAGAGAAACAACACATAGAGAGAGGGGGGAAAGAAAGGAGAGAGAGACGAGCACCTCTGTCCTCCTGCCCCAAACAACCTCTGCAATAAAACAACAACAACAATAAGAAAGACATCAAACCCTATTGAAAAAATAACAAACAAGAGAAAATGCAATGAGATATGGGCACCTGTGTTTTGCCCAAAATTTGGAGCTGCGTGGAGAAGAAAGTGCAGAGGTAAGCTGAATGCTCAAAACCCTATTTACTCTCAGTAGGGAGCTTCAATGGAGACGAAAATTCACAAGTATAGAGAAGAGAGGGAAAGTGGTCTGTTGCTTTGGGTCAAACTGATTTCATGAGAGGGAAAAAAACCAAAATTTTTGAAAATTCTCCAAAAAAGGGAGAAAAATACGAGGTGAGAGAAACTCAAATTTTGTGTACTATTCATTCTCCCTTTTTTTAATCCCCCACTACCCCTTTTTTTAATAGAAAACCCAAGATTTGGAGAGAGAAGATTTACCCTCCATGGATGTCAACATCTAGCCTTCCTATTGACAATCCAAAAGGCCCACATCTTAAACTATATTATTTTTAAGGGCCCATTTGTGAGTTCATTTTTTTCCTAATGAGATTATACAAGACTGGCTATTGGATCTTTTAAACAGGACCTTTTAAATAGGACTGGCTATTGGAGGGGTCCAAACCAGTTTGGGTCAATAGGGATTGTGATGTATGGTGAGGCCCAGAGCCAAACAAATCCTGCTATCATTGAGGGCCAAAGCAAGTATCATGGTTTGGAGCTATTGTAGCAAGCCAAAGATAATGCGGATTTTGTCTGCATGCTTCCCCTACACAGTGGCAAACAATAAAATTCTTACAGATAAAGCTACTTGGAGGCCGTTAGTATTTCAATGTCTTTATGTAGTCTATTGATTAAGTCTTATGTTCATGTTTTCGTATGAGCAGATGTATTCTCTCACAAAGATTGTGAAGTGTGGCAAAAGAAATTTTGCCAAATCCTTCATATTGATGAGCAAAATTGGAAGAAGCCTATGTTATTAAAGAGCTTGCAAAAAGTGTGGGAAGAACACCCTCAGTTTGATGCCAACAACACCATAGTCTTGGAGTACTATTGGTACAAGTCTTTAAAGAATGAATATGAAAATTGTTTAGATGTTCATTCCTACATGCCAAAGGTTGAGCCCTGTAGTAGTCTGTTGTATCTGATGGGTACCATTGAGCCCTGAATTCAAGGGTGGATCGAAGATCCCTATCCAGTGGTCTACAATAGGAAATGTCCCATGTATGACCTCGAAGATGACTTGTCTTTGGTGGTGGAAAATTACTTTGAGGGCTATTCATATAATCCTGAAAGGCCAAATGTATGAGTTGTTTTAGTTGAATCTGAGGTGATTAGTGTGAGATTTCTTCCTTGGTCAAAATTTTCCAAGGTGCTAGTTGCCAATCCCAACCATTTCTTTAGTTCATGTACACATATGTATTCTCTCTTCATGATACTGAAATTACTCCTCAAAGGCTAACTATAGCTTGAGCTTATAAAAAATATGTCTTCTTAACTTTTCAAAAATTGGAGTTGAAACTTCTTCACAATTTTTAATACAGTTCCATGTTATTAAAAGTGATTGCATCTTAGGGTTATATTTATTTGTGAAAATGTTTATAGGAGGAAAACTCTAGACAATGTGCTCAGGGCCATGGTGGAAAGATGTAGCATATCTCCATCATTAAAAGGGTTGGAGTATATATTCTTGTTGAATTTACATGGAGCTATTGACAACTTGTCTTAGTATATGCTTGTATATTTATTTAAGTTAGAAAAATTTTCTTAGTGGAATGAACATTCTATTTTTGCTAACTTGCTAGAAAGTGCATTGACTTTACTTTCTTGGATTTGGAATTATGTGCAATAGAATGTTTGTTTGAAGTTGTCTTATTGTCAAATGTTTGGAATTACGTGCAATAGAGAAGTAATCCTCCATTGACTCAATCCAAACCTCTGCATCAGTCTCGATGTTTTTCCCCTTGCCATCAAACTCTGGAGGTTTGATTTGCTTGAGGAGGAGCTTCTTTTCTTGGGCTTCAATAGGACTGAGAGCTGGCACGATATCCTAGGGTGGCATACAAATGGTTAGGTTAGCATATTTTTACTTGACATCGATATTGTCACTCTCTACCCCAATTAGACAATCTACTGTTTTGCTCGTACTTTTGCTCTGATACCAACTATAACGTGCCTGCCCCTCAAATTGCGGGACACATCTGAGCAGTCCATGAGAGATCAATCTAGAAGACGCTACCTGGCACTCCCACGGAATGACATGGGGTTTGCCAACTAGGGTCTCTCGAGTCTGCCTCACAACGGAACTTTTCTGGCCGTTCCCACTAGGATTGACATGAAGTCCGGGTTCCTAGTAGTTGGGTCTTCCTAACTGCCTTCTAGCGTCGATCTACAACTGCTCCACTTTGCATAGATACAACTGGACCAAAGCAGACTCATACCACACTTGGTTCAAAGAGAATGGGAAACGAGAGGGATGCATCGCTTGACCTCTCTACCCGTAGGGCATAGTCACATTCCGATCCCCTAAAACGGTATGAATCAGGGTTCTAACCAACATTGTCTAAGGTCATCATTCGACTTTTCCTAACATTTCTCATTTAACATTTTCTTTGAGGAAAGCTCTCCCTAACCAAGACCACCCTTCCGTAGGATAGACCCATTGGGGTCACATCCCCCATGCTTTCCTTGGGGGTTGTTTTAGTTATCTAATTACCTACAGCACATTATGTTTGACATACAAAAATAGCTTCTTTAAATAACCTGTTAATCACAAGTTCCTTTACGTAATTTAGGGCATGGACACAAAGACAAGATAAAATAAGATAAAACAGTTCCTTAACTTATCTTCATGTTAATGTTTGTCTCCCGCCCATACAGGAGAATTAAGTGTCCCTTTCTGCCTCCGCAGAAATAATCCTTCCGTATCCCTGAATACATCAAGTATCATGCCTGAAGGCTATCCCAGCAATCTACATGATTGCTACTCTAAGTTCCGCCCGTAGACTAGTACATGGGCCTCAAGATCCCATCTCGAGTCATGTTGGCCTCTTGTGCGGGATCCGGAGGCAAGGGATTTATAGCCAGAGCCTCCCCTGGCACCCAATCGTCCTCCCACTCCAAGCAGCACCCACGGAGCGACCTCTCGCGGCGGGTTAGGTCCATATACCCGGCGTGGCTAACAACCCCCTTGGATAGGGCCAGACAGACAATCGGAGTTAACAGAACTTGCCTCTCCCTCTAGGATTTTAACCTGAAGCATTAAGTGTTTTGCCTTGAATTAGTTTCTTGAGCAAAGAAGTTCAAACAATGTACGTAAGTGTACAATCATGATCATTTCGAAGGCCGTTTGTACGACCAATTGCTAAGGTGTGATTCCTTTTTTCCGGATGCTCCCAGCATCCGATCCTGGATCGTTTGCGACTTGGCGAGATCCCAATAATCTCAAACAAGATCATCCAAGCAAATGTTGTTGGTAAGTTAACTTATTTTGACTTGCTCTTCCTCTTGGGTTTTACCTTATGGTATCTTAACCCTAACTCAAAGCATTAACTGGTCAACTAAGGCAACGGATGAGCGTTATTCGCAACCCAACCAAGGGTCTTTTATTCTTCCAGTTCTTTACTCATCTCCCTCTAACCAGGTTCAATTAACACACTTGGCAATGCAAGACTTTTCATCTAGGCCGTCAGGATACAGTCTAGATGCATGCGTCCCTTCCATCTCTCTTAGTGTGATACTATGCAAAATTTTCCAATCAAACTTGCCCATCATGCACATGGTGCGTTTAATATATTAGTATATCCTAAACGACCTTTAACTCTCTTCATATCTGGCAACGAATACTTATTCCTAATGCACCGAATCTCATGTGACTTGCGTATATGAAAGTCTAGGTTTCTATCCATCGGTGCAATTGCATCCTATGAACAGAAACTAACATCTCATGTGTTTATTTTAATCACAATTGCGAAGCATGAATTCTAGATGACTATTCATGCACTGAACTGGTTTAAAACTATTATTTTATGTGAAATAATGTGAAAACCTTATCATTCTATGTGTGTAAAAGCTATCATTCTATGCATATAAACTTATGCGAACTCCATGCTCTACCATTTCATGCATGCAACCTATCACTTGGAGTAAACAAAAATCCTAAGGCTCGTTCTTGTTCCATGCATGTAACTACCCCTTTATTTCTTCTTCTTGAAATAATACAGAATATGCTTAACCATAATTAATTAAAAAGCCTAGGATATCAAAAGGACCTGGGTTTGATTCGTGATCGTAGGGACATTTGTTGCATTGGTCGCTCCGCTCGCCTTTCCTGCATTACCAATACCATTGGTAGCTCTCGCACTTACACTTCCTGCTACTCTCCTTTTGGGAGCCATTCACCATAAGGAATTTGGATAGTCTTGACCTTAACGGACATTTAAGATGATAGGCTTGGGAAAGGAAAGGCCGTGAGTAAGGTGACCTTCGCACATGAGGGGGTGGCTGAAAGGAGGTCCCTTCGTGGGTGCGGCAATGGATGAGTCCTGTTGAAAGTGGCTCCTCAAACACGGCCCTCGACACCTTCTCTACTCACCAACTCTCTCTCTCTCTCTCGTTTTCTACCTAGCAGCATCTCGTCATTCCTAACTCCCACCCTCTCTCTTTCTTACTAATCGTCATCTTTCCCTCTAACTTGTCCCTACCTCTCTCCCTCTTTCTCCTTCTAATATTCTCAATTGGTAGCCCGGTAGCATCTTATCGTTCCAACCACATGGAGATTATGTGTTAATGGAAGGGGGGGGGGGGGGAATAGAGCTTTTATATAGGCTGCGGGAGGGGGGGATTGATATCTCCCCATCGTGCACCATGTTCTCTTCTCCACCCATCGTACAGATGTCTGCCATGCTCATCCATTGTTGCCACGACAGCCTGTAGTTGATGGTAATGATTATGATGATGATTATCATCATCGTGATGATAAGTGGTGATTCTCCAAAGTGGCAATGACTGAGTCGTATGCCATGGTGGCATCCTCAAGATGGTGATGACAACGATGGGCATGTGGCGGCTGCACAATAGGTAAGTAATTTTTTGGTTTCCTTTTAAACTTGTTATTAAGCTCACCTTATTAACCTTATAACATTTACAACTAGCATTTTAACCTTCTAAAGTATTACTAACCTATTAAGTTACTTCTCACTAAATGTTATCTAACTAGCTTTTGTTACTAACTTTCTTAGCTTACTAACTTGATTAATATGTCCTTGGCTCATTGCACGCAAACAAAACTTGATGGGCGTCGATGTTTCCTTGAAATGTGAGAGTGGGGGGGGGGGGGGGGGAGAGTGAAATGTTACACTGGTGTGAGAACTGCATAATGCCAAGTGCGGTTATAACAATGTTCCATCCTGGTATTACACAGTAGCCCTTTGTTATAGAACCCAACATAACTTTGGTACTATATTTTGAAATTGAATGTCTATTTTGTGATCAAGAAGAGTGCATAAGGAAAATATGGTACAATGTCTAGGTTGTAAAATAAAAGGTGATGGAAGGAGACAAAAAAACCCCATGTGCATTACATCAATGACAGTGTTGTTGCACTAGTTACAGTTTGCAAGCACGGGGCTTGTTACGACGACCACAAGGGCAGCTCCTCCCTACCCTTGTCCACCAGCATTCTATGACTATTAGGAACCACACTCTATGTGGCATCTTTTGCCTTCTTGTCAACCCGCTTGTCACCCCCCTTCGGGCCATCAATAGCCCCCTCCCCCCACTTTTGGTATCAATAGCATCTGGATTCCCCTCAACCCCAATGACATGTGGCAGCGCATCATCAATCATCATGCCATTCTCAATGTTCTTAAGTTCAACATCAGCAACTCTTGGGTCCAAGTCTTATGGGACATCTCTCACCTTCTCCATATTGTACAACTCCTCAAACATGAGACTAACATAGCAAATTTTGCTGGCCTTGCTTCATCACATTTCACATTTTCTACAATCTTCCCATCTTTGACGACCGCAACCACATATTTCTCATCTGCGCAGTAACCATAGGTAATCCCAAACACATGAGCACACTGAATCAACATTGTAAACTGCATGTAAAATAACCATGATGGATATCTGTACCAACTTACTCTTCACATTGTAGTGCCCATAATGGTCTATGCCTTTGCCGCCATAGGTACTTCAATGTTGCACCCTTCTTTCACACAAAACTTGCCACTATGCACAAGTGCGTTGAAGCAAAGGGGGTGGTATTGATGTCACCATCGAGCATGAAGCTGCCCCTGACATGTGCTGCTGCTAGTGGCTCCCCACATGCAGCACAAATTCCAAACACATGGATGGTCTACGATATGTGGCATGGGGAAGAGGGTGAACCTCTTCCCCTTCTTCACATTAGTGATCATTTGATTGACAAAGTCCATGTGGACCTGCCCTTCCTTGCAAGAGGCCTCTAGCTTGTCATACTGTGATTGCCAAGTGAGATAAATAAAGAGAATTAAAATTAAAAAACAAAACATCACAGGAACAAATGAGAAAATACCAAAACTTTAAACCATTATACCATTACCAACCATTGTTGCAATGTTTGCCAATTCATCAAATGTACCAAAGAGCACCAAATGTCCCCCAAATGATACCAATAATAGCTACAAACAACACCAAAGGGAACCTTTGTACGAAAAACAACACAAGGAAGTATCAATAAACACTAAAGATACCAAAGAGTATAGAATAACATTTAGTACCAAAGGAACCAAGAGAGTCCAAATATACCAAATTCAACAGCCTGCTTCATGTAGTATTGAGCTTTAAGTACACCGAGCATAAAAACCACAAAATTATACCTAAAAGAGATCAAGGCAATATCAATTAGCTTTTTAGTAATGAAAAAAGCCAAAGAGTACCTAGAAGCTCCGGATGGTACTAAAACATTTAACAAATGTATCAAAAAATATAAAATTCTACAAAAATATTAAGAGGAAGAACCAAAAAGCACATACTGTACTAAAGGTTCAAATAATACCACCAAAGGTTCCAAAAACCACTAGAAAGCACCAATTGCACCAAATGTTCAAAAAAAATGTACAAGTTCTACCAAATGCTTCAAGTACCAAAGATCTTAAAATATACTAAAGAGTGCAAGAACCACCAAAATATCCCAATAAGAGTTCAAATACCACCAAATGTTCCAAAAAGCATCAATTGCACCAGATGTTCAAAAAGAATGTACCAATTTCTACCAAATGCTTCAAGTACCAAAGAGCTTAAAATATACCAATATACCAAAGAGTGCAAGAATCACCAAAATATCCCAAAAAGAGCATGAGGCAATATACAATATATCAGAGAGTGCAAGAACTACGAAAATATCACAAAAAGAGCATGAGGCAATACAAATAAGCTTGTTAGTGATGAGAACAACCAAAGAGAGTACCAAGAAACACCAAATAGCACTAAAAGGGTTTTAAGAGTACCAAATGTATCCAAAACAACCAAGTGATCCAAAATGATTAATAAGCAATAAAGCACCAATTTCACCAAAGGTTCAATAATCCTAGAGTACCGAAAACCACCAAATGTACCCTACATTTTTATGTGTACCAAATGCAACCCATAAACCAAATGCACCAAAGAGAACCAAATGTATCAAATAGGATCAAATGTAAAAATGTATCAAATAGTACCAAATGTACCAAAGAGTACAAGAAATACCAAAATATACCAAGAGAGCCAAAGTTTGTACCAATAAGTTTTTTAGCAAGGAGATTAGCTAGAGAGTTCCAAGGAGTACCAGATGGTACTGAAAGGGTTTCAAGAGTAGCAAATGTATCCAAAACCACCAAGTGTTCCCACGAGATTAAGAGGCCATACCAAGGACAAACTAAGAAGTACATTGAGTATACCTGCTCAAGCTCAACCACTTGTTCTAGCTGTTTTATATTCTCATTGACCTCAAGACGTAACATTCATTGGCTTCCTCTTAGGTCAATCTCTACCTCCTTTACCTTGCACACCATTACATGAAATTTTCTATTGGAGCTCTTGGAGGCATGCTTCATACACTTTAATCAAGCATCCTCTCCAACAATGACTCCGACTCAACAATGTAATCATAACTGGCCCTGTTGCATACCCAAGCCTGACTTTGTACAAATCAGACTTTGAGAAGTGAGGCTTCTTTCTAGGAGAGACACCAGCCTGAGAGGCACCATTCACCCTTCTCCATGTCTCAATCATATTTTCCAACTCCCTTGGCCTACTCCTACACACTTGAGTCACACTTTTCCCAAGCCTCTCCCATGCCACTTTGTGTCCTGTGAGGTCTTTCACCCCATCATGCAATCGCTCAAACAAATAGCACCGTGCAAAGTGGCTGTGATCTCACACAAGACGGAGGTGCTTGATACACCTTATGAAAAAGAAACCTACAATCTTCTGCCAAGTGAGGGTACACGTAGCTCAGGTAGATCTTTGCACCTTTTTGGTGCTTGTGCTTGAAGATAGTCAACCACTGGTCTTCATAGAGGGGATCTTCACCTAAGTTCTTTGGAAGCACCCTTTCTAGACTCACACCATACTCCTGGTGTAGCTCCTCTGCCATATAGCAAAATTTGCTCACCTGTGGTACTCTTTCATTTTATTTTTCCTTGAGAGATGTCAATCAATCCTCGAGATTAGACATACCATGGCCCTCTTTTGAGAGTTAAACAATACTTAATAAAATTTGGGATGATGTTAGAAACACCTCTCTCACATTATTGTCACCTCATTTTCTTTATCAAAATTTGGTAAAGATGGCCACTACTTGGTCAACTCTATTCTCCACTATCTGTAATCAAGTGTGCAGAGAACCTTAGATTCTTAAAATCAGATGTTCATTAGCAATAGTTATAGTTGACCTTTCCAGTGTGTTGATCAAGGCATAGGCAATTGCAAACTAGAGAGTTGCAAATTGCTTTGGAAAGTCTACTAAATTCTCACCGTGCCCATAGAGCACATCCTTCTTCATGCCTTTAGATAAGTTTTGTGAAACCATACTGAAGTTGGAAGAATAACTCTATTGTGACATCTTTCCTATAAGATCTTTTAGCTTCTCATAAATGTATTTTCTTTGTTGGTACTTTTTGTTGGAGACTAAAAAGGATTGAGTGTTTCCTTTGGCATCAATCCACCAATAACATCTTGGATTCTTCCAAGCCTTATTTGCAACTTGCATGACTTCAATATCTCTTGCATTCTCTTGCATTCGCACTGCTACATAAATATTAGCTATGTAGATGTAGGTTGAAGCAACAATTTTATCTATCTCAAGGATACAATCAAAAGCCAGTATCCTCAGCCTTGTGGTCAACTTGGCCTACATTGGGAAGAGCTGCAATTTTCATCATTGGTTGCCTCTCTAATCTGCAGGCTTTTCTCATTTGATGAACGCAATTCTCACCCTCACTACATATGAGGGTCACGACCGTGTGATATCAGGGCCTTCTGCCATTGAGATGGGGATCTCTCACTTGGAGCTTACCCATATGGGGTTCCACCACATAAAAGGGTCACCACCAAAAGTGATATGGTACTCTCCATCCTTGGGAGGGGCCTTTCTTTCTTTGTAGTGACCCATTGTGGATTTAAACCACATGAGGGTGACCAAGCAAGAAGCTCTTGGGAATTGAAACATTGAGGTCGACCATATGTGCTAATATGGTAGACTGCATGAAGTCCCAGCTAAGTGTGGAAAAACAAAGAGTAAACAAAGTAATACCATGGAAGCTCACCTTTAGGTCTCATTGAGGATTTGTCTTCATCATTAAATTAGATTGACGTTTTCTTAGATTGCTCCATGGAGTAGCTATCCTTGCTTGCACCAACAGTTGGGATCCATGTCTCCTCCGACATGGATTGCGGTGCCTTGTTGATGCGGGGATTTCATCCCCTTGTTGCACTTTGACATTGGGGGACTTCACTAGGGTAGTTTTAATAGCCCCCTTCCTTGATGGAGTCCTCATGGAAATAGGCAAATTGGTTGCAAATTACCAAGAAGAGAGTTTGAGTGGCATATCAAAGAGCCCTAGGGGATGGATTGAGAGCTTAATGGATGGAGGGGGCTCATGCTATATCTGGGGTAGCGAGCTTTAGCACATCTCCTATGCTTTGTCAATTGGATGATGGAGAGATTTGTTTGCAGGATAGGATGCTTCTCAATAGTTCAAACTCGAGTCTACTTGATTGAACTCCATCCATAGCGATCATAATGATACCATAGACGTACGTCATGGCTTGATATCATTTGGGATGGTGACATGCTCAAAATTCTATACAATTTTAACTTTTCTTATCTAGGGATTTTCCTCCAAAATCCAAATTAAGAATTAATGGAAGTACAATCGAGCATATACAAAAATGGTCCTTTTATTGTACCACCAAACTTTGCTTTTATCAACCAAGGGCTAATTTTCCCATGGATTGCAATTTTTTTTCTAGTGGTGTATTTTATAAAGTGCATAACACTTTCTCTCCCCTCAATTTCTTACAAGGCCAAAAATTGACCTCAAATCTCCCCTAATGTCAAGATGTGTAATGTTTCTTAGGATCTGCAAACTTTTATCAAAACTTCATTAGACATTATTCTAAGATTATTGTGCCCCTTATCCAAATGTTAGCAAATTATAAATTTATGTGAAACCTTGATGAAGAAAAGGCTTTTTGAACACTTGAGCAAATCTTCACTACAACCCCCATATTGATACATACATATCCATCTAAGCCTTTCTTCTTGGTGATTGATGTATCAAATTTTGCTCTTGGTGTTGTTCTTTTCCAAATTGGTGATGATGGTCTGGTACATCTAGTGGCCATTCATTCTAGAAAATTCTTTGTAACTAATTATGAAATTCATGATAAGAAACTTCTAGCTATTATTGACTCTTTTGAAACATGGAGGCATCTTCTCAAAGGAGCACTCCACAAAATTAGAGTCTTGACTCTTTACAAACCATAAAGTTCTAGGGTACTTCATGGGTTATTGTTTCTTGAAACGACAATAAGCAAGATGGCACAACTTTCTTTCTAGATTTGGTTAAGTAATATCATACCAATTAGAGGTATTCGACAAGAAAAACCAAGTGCATTATCTTGATGCTAATAACTTGCACCTAAGATATAGTTAGAAAATAGGCCAAAAAAAGGCTTCAATAAGTACTTGATCCCTACTATGATCAATAAAACTTATTTCTTTAAAACCAAAATAGCTCCAATTTTTGTAATATCAAGCAAGGATCTTTGAAGGTCCAACTTTCGTTTTGCAAGTTTAGAAATAAATTCAAAGGATGTCTTTGCTAAATATATGAAACAAAATGTCCAAGAGGGGTATACAAATGTTGAAGAGTTTTGCTAAATATACATACTTCAAAAAAGGCATGACCTTCCAAGAACATGATATTTTGGAGTAAATGAAACAATAGAGCTCATCTCTTGAGACCTTTGGTGGCCTCAAATGTGAATATTAGTCAAAGAATCTATACACACATGTGATACATGCAATAGAGCCAAGTTTCTTTACCATCAACCTCATAGGTTACTCCTCTACTTGCCTATTTCTAATCATCCTTGGTCATTTATGTCAATGGGCTTCCATCATTGATCTACCTTCTTCAAAGAGATTAAATTCCATTCTTATGGTAGTCGATAGATTCGTTATGGAACACCTTGTTCCTACCTTCTTCAAAGGGGTTTGATTCCATTCTTGTGGTGGTTTATAGATTCATTAAGATGGCACACTTTATTCCTATCCACAAGATAATGTTTGGCACAAGGCACAACATAACTTTTCCTTGAATATATATACCACTACCACTAGTTACTAAATGACATTATTTCAGACCGAGGACCACAATTCATGTTACATCTCCAACTTCAAATTTGCATGCATTTTTCTATCATCAACATATGATTTCATAGCAACTTGAGCTTTTGAATGTTCTTCTTGTATTGCTTCCTTAGTGTTTCCATCGTCTCTACCTCTTTCGTAGCTTGAGCATCAACATCATCATGAAGCAAAACCAAAGGGTATTTGGACCTTGTAACCATAAAGAACCTCAAAAGACGACATCATAATGATCATATGATAGGTGTTATTGTAGCCAAAGTAAGCAAGATGAAACCATTGGTCCTAGTGTCGCAGCGAGTAGGGTTTTTTTGAATGCAACCCAATCCGCATCTTGTTGGAAAAGACCATGGATTCTTTCTTGAAGTCCATGCTTGGCCAATCTGGCAAAATAGCGCCTCCATGCATGTTGCGGTACACCAAAGAAGAGCATTTTCTCAACATACAAGCGAATGAAAACAGAGACATTTTGACCATTAAATTGTTTTAATTCTCGCCCAACTTCCTCTAGGACCTTGATAGCTGTGGAATCAATCTTCTTTTCATCTTTCCTTTGTTGTTGTTGTTGTAACATTTGGATTTGTTGTTGCTGAGTCTGCTGTACCATGTACGTTCCGATTGATTTGTCAATTTAGGATTTTTCTATGAATTTTTTCTTTTTTCTTAATTGATTTGGATATGGATGTTGGATTTTTTTAAAGGTGCATTTAGTAATGTAGGTTGAAAGGTAAAATAGGACTATTTGCATCTCGAGACATTCTTCTCTAAGCACAAAAGTCTAATACATTTTTCATAATTTTCTAGAAATTTTCTAGCTATTTTTTGAAGTTCAGAAAGAAATTTTCAAGAATATATATGTTTAACAAGGGTTTATTATTCAATTAATTGATTCCCAATTAATTTTGATGATTTCAGTAGATGTAAATGATTCAAAAATGTAAATGAAAGTTAGTATGAATTTTTGGAAACTTTTCTTGATTTGTAAACGATTTTTAAAGCATTTTTCGGTAAATTTTCATGGAATGGAAGGTTTTTAATTATTTTATAACTTTTTGGTGGCATTTCTAGCAGAAAAAATTCTAATTTTTTTTAAAAAGTGTCAAATTGGTTTAGAAAAGTTTCAATTTTTTTTCATATGTATTTGAAAATTTAATGGTTTTTTGTAAATTTTAATGTGTTTTTAGTGTTTTCTAGTTTTGAAATATTGAAAAATTGAAGAAAATGTACCGGAAATGGGTTGTGTGTCAGCTGTGTGTGAACATAAGCTAGTGCATCACCCCATGGAAAAAACCGCACATGCGTCCTCATGTGTGAACGACCGCAAGCATGAACAGGTGTATCGAGGTCCAAAACTCCCCACACGAACAAGACGTAAAGGAGGGGGACACACACGTACAAGACGATGGGAAGGGTGGTTTTGTGCGGAAAGAGAAGCAGAGAGGGGGTGTAAAAAAAAAATAGAGGAGGGAAGGCGAAATTTATGTGTTTGTGTTTATGTGTTGTGGCTTTGTTTATTGTGTTTTTTATTTTTTTCAAAAAGAAAAAGGGGGGTGGGGTGGGGTGCAATGAGATGTGTTTAGGTTTGTGTGGTGCTCATTTTTGTTTTGTTTTGTTTTTTTTCCGGGTTGTGGGTTTTTTTTTTTGTGTGGGGGCAAGGTGGGGTTGGGGGGTGTTAGTTTTTGGTTTTGTTTTTTTAGTTTTTTTAAAAAAAAATTGTTTAGTTAGTTAGTTTATGTTTAAAGATGAAGTGAAAATTTAAAGTGTTCTTCTTTTTTGATTTTGTTGTAAAAATAAAAAGAGGGGGGGGGGGGGGGGGCACTGGGGTGTGGGGTTGGTAACTGGGAGCCCACAAGCTAGCAGCGGGTAGGCGACGATGGCGGAAAATGCGGTGGCAGAGGGCCACGACTGGGAACCCACGAAGGCTCAAGGGGAAACAAAGACCATTGGGAGGCGAGCGTGGCAGGCAATGGGTCCAGGCGTCGCGGGTGGTCATGGTAGGAAGGTGCGACGGGGAGGTCCTGGCGGTCGGTGCATGGCGGCAACGGCACGAGCGGGGGCAGAGCGGAGTGGCCAAGCGTGTCCAAGAATGGGAAGGGGGAAGAGGAGAGGAGGGAGAGAATGCGGTGGAGGGAAAGGACGGTTGGGGGGGCAGGGGGGGTTTCACGGGAGGGGGGAGGTATTAGGGGGCAGGCGATAGTAGGAGGGGGGGTCACATAGGGGGTTGAGGGGGGGGGTATTAAGGGGGGGGGGGGGGGGATACTAGGAGAGGCTATTAGGGGGTGGGCCATGGAGAGGGGGAGGACACATAGGAGGGGGGTTCCTAGGGAGGCTCAAGATGGGGGTATTAGAGGTAGGGGACATTAGGAGGGGCCACTAGCGCGGCGGCCCATTTAGGAGTCGGGGGGGGGGGGGGGGGTTATTGGGGAAGGGGGTGGACATGAGGGGGGTGTTTTTTTTTTCTTGTGTTTTTGTTGTTTGTGTGGGGACTGTTTGGTTTTTTTCTTTTTTTTTTTTTGTCGAGTGTTTTTTTGTGTGTCTTGGTTGTTTTTGTTATATATATATATATATATTAACATAAGAATCTCCCCGGTCCAACACACGTGCGCGGGCGAGGGGTAAAAAATTTTGTGGTGGTTGGGTTGACATGATGGATAGGGTAGACGCACGAGGGAAAGATGATGTCCTGAATGTGGTGGTGCATGGAAGATTGTGAAAATGGGGGTGTCCGTGCGAAAACATGACAAACATGAAAACATCAATAACAATTAAATCAAGCGTCGGATGGACAAATGAAAAAAAGGAAAGCTATGTCAAACGACGAGAGGAAGAAGGCAAAAAAATGGAATGGGATGTTGGGGACACTTAAGGGCGTCCGCATGGAAAAAAAGGCAAAAATCAGGCGTGAAAATACACACGAAAATTAATATATTTAAATCAGTCAACTAGAATGAAGGGCCATCGAGAGGAAAAATATTTGAGATGCTATGACGGACTAGCCATGCACCTCAGAACGCGGGTCTGCCTAACAGGGATAAGACCTGTTCGCACGGGAAAACAAACAAAACTCACTCAAAAATAGGAATACAAATTAATACAGAAAAATTCAAAGGTTGAAATCAATAAGAATGAAAATAGAAAATGTCCACAATAAAGTGAGAGACAAGTCGTGTAAGGTAGAACACATTTCTAGGGGCTTTAGGGCATGTTTACATGGAAAAAACAACATAAAGACAAATAAAAACGGAGTCAGAAATTAGTTCAAGAAAATTTGTGCATCAAAAGAGTGCAACAAAAAGGAAAAATATCAAGGGAAATTGTGGGACATGGATATCAGGTTAAAACAAAATTTTGGTGGCATTAAAGGGTGGTCACATGTAAAAAATAAAAAAAAGGAGCATGAAAACACACGAAAAAATGAATAAAATAAAATCAGTGGGCTGAAATAGGATGGGAAAAAAAAGAAAATTGTGCAAGGGAGTAAGCCAGACAGGGCTGAATTCTGAGGTGGTTAGGCATGCTCACATGGAAAAAGAGCCAAAAATTCACACAAGAATTTTTGAAAAGACAAAAAAATTAATAACGGACAAACCCGACATTAGAATGATGGGCAGTAAAATGAAAAATGTCAAGGGGAAGGTATAGGTCGAGGCAGTATCATCAGATCCCTGTTTTGAAGTGAGAAAGGTGCATTTGCATGGAAATATATTAAATGGACAAAAAATTCTTTAAGAATTAATAACTCATGATCCATGGCTTGGAATTGAGGGTTGTAAAAAGAAAAAGTGGCAAGGTTGAAGGGATAAACAAGGCTAAGAGATCAAATTGGAAGTTACACATAGGATGGTTCACATGGAAAACTAGTAAAACATAAGATAAACAAGGCTAAAAGGTCAAATTGGAAGTTACACATAGGATGGTTCACATGGAAAACCAGTAAAACATAAGATAAACAAGGCTAAGAGGTCAAATTGGAAGTTACACATAGGATGGTTCACATGGAAAACAAGTTACACATAGGACGTTACACATAGGATGGTTCACATGGAAAACCAATAAAACAAAGGATAAAGCCGAATGGTCAAGGCATTAGGAGAAATATGGACTCTCTTGTTTGCCCCTTAAGAAGTGAACAAAGAAATATAGGCCTAGCCAATGAGAGAGCTGGGATTCTAGATTCATATAACATGAATCTTCTAGCCATATATTGGCCCAAATCTTCCCTTAATAAAATAAGGGAAAATATGGGGAATACAATGCTGACACTTCTTGGAAGTTTGGGACTCGAATTTTCATTTTCTTATTTTTTTATGTTTGACTTTTCATTTCTCCCCTTTTCAGTTTTCCCCTCTTTATTAGGCGGATCTAAAATTTATCATATCTCTTTCCCCGCTTCTTCTTTCCGGACGAAATCTTACAGCCTCATTGTTGCTTGCCCTATCTGTAACCCTATGAAATTTCATTTCCTCTACACAAACACAGAGTGAGTTTCACACGTTTTATGAGAGCAGAGCTTGTTCTACCAAAGCCTTAAGATTTTCTTCACAAAACTTTACAGGTATATTGTTCTCTTCCATGGATGTTCTATGGTAAAGTTTTATCTCTTTGGACAAAACCTGTGCAAGTTATGTGCATTCTTTGACATGCAATTTCTTTTGTTTTGGTACTCTAAGAGTCTCTTATAGTCAAGAACAATGATCTTTTGAACACTTAACTTCTTCTTCAACATCTTACGGTTTCTTTGTAAACAAAGTTACAGGTATGTTGTCTTGTTTTTTTGTTGCTCCATGGTTAAATTTTATCTCATTTGGACAAAATGTATGCAAGCTATATGCATACTGAGTTTTCCTTTGTTTTTTAACTCCTAGAGTCTTTAAGGATGGAGAACAATGACTTTTTAAAAACTCAACTTCTTCAACATCTTTGGGCTTCTTTACAAAGAGAGCCATATGTATATTGCCACTTTTTTATGTTGTGTAACATGCCCATGGCCCCCCCCCCCCCCCCCCCCCCCCCCCCCCCCCCCTTAAATTCAAAAAAAAAAAACAGTTCAAATTTTTTTAACTCCCCCTCTCTCTCACCACTGACAGCATGTCAGGGAGAGAGAGAGAGGGAGTGATGTGGTGTAATGGGGGGCATGCAGCCCCCCAGGTGGGAGGGGTGGCCATGCCACCCACCTCCTCCCCCCTCCTATAAAAGGGGAGGCTCCTCCCCTCCCTTGTCCACAGACAGGGAGAGCGCCCCCCTCCCTGCTGCATCACCTTCCCCCCTTCCGCCAGTTAGCTACGTGGCCCCCTCGGGCTTTCGATTGAGCCACCCCCCCCCCCCCCCCCCCCCCCCCCCCCCCCCCGACTTGCTACAACAGCGCCCTTGGAGCTTACGACTCAGGCCAACCCCCCCTCCCCCCGCCTTGATAGCCAGACGTTGCGATCGTGAGCAGAAAAGAGGGAGAGAGAGAGAGAGAAGGAGAGAAGAAGTGAAGGAGAGAGAGAGAGAGAAGAGGAAGAGAAGAAGTGAGAGAGAAGAAGAGAAGGAGAGAGAGAAGGGAGATAAGGAGAAGGAGAGAAGAAGAAGGAGAGGGAGAGAGAAGAGAAGAAGAGAAGAAGAGGGGGAGAAGGAGAGAAGAGAAGAGGAAGAGGAGAGGTAGAGAAGAAGAGAAGGAGAGAGAGAAGGGAAAGAGAAGAGTAGGGAGAGAAGAAGGGAAGGAGAGAGAGAGGGAGGGAAGAAGAAGTGGAAGAAGAAGAGGTAGAAGGAGAGAAGAGAGAAAACGAAGAAGTGGAAGAAGAGAAGAGGTAGAAGGAGAGAAGAGAGAAGGAGAAGAGGGAAAGAAGAAGGAGAGGAAGAAAAGAGGGAGAAAAGAAGGGAAGGAGAAAGAGAGAGAGGAAGAGAAGAAGAGAAGAAGAAGAAGAGGAGAGGGAGAAAAGAAAAGAAGGAGAGAAAGAAGAGAGAGGGAGTAGAGGAAGAGAAGAAGGGAAGAAGTAGAAGAAGAAGAGGAGAGGGAGAGAAGAAGAGAAGGAGAGGAAGAAGAGAGAGGGAGTAGAGGAAGAGAAGAAGAGAAAAGAAGAAGAAGAGAAGAAATGAGAGAGAAGGAGAAGAAGAAGAGAAGAAGGAGAAGAAGAGAGAAAGAAGTAGAAGAGGAAGAGGAGAGAGAGAGAGAAGAAGAGGAAAAGAGAGAGAGAGAGAGAGAGAGAGAGAGAGAGAGAGAGAGAGAGAGAGAGAGAGAGAGAGAAAGAAAGAGAGGGAGTGAGAGTTGGTGTGTAGCCTCGAGGAGTCGCGTTCGTGAAGCCATCCTTTTGGCGAAGGACCCCCATCTAACGATCTTTCATACCCGAGCCTATCATCCTGAAAGCTGTCGAGGTCAGGACTGTCCAATCTCCACGGGGCAAATGGCTCCCAAGAAGAAAGTCACGGGAAGCGTAGGTGCCAAAGCTACTGTTGGTACCGGCAATGCGGGAGAGGCAAGCGGAGCAACCAACGTGATGAATGCCCCTACGATCACGAATCAAACCCAGGTTCTTTAAGCTTTATAATTAATTATATATTATTTCTCATGGAAGAAATGAAGGGGTTAGCTACGTGCTTGGAACAAGAATGAGTCTTAGGATTTTTGTTTACTCTAAGCGCTAGGTTGCATGCGTGAAATGGTAGAGTATGGAGTTCGCATAAGTTTATACGCATGAAATGATAGCTTTTACACACATAAAATGATAAGGTTTTCACATTATCTCACATAAAATAATAGCTTTTAAACTAGTTCACTGCATGAATAGTCATTTAAAATTCATGTTTCGCAATCATGATTAAAAGAAACACATGAAATGTTAGTTTCCGTTCGTAAGATACATTTGAACCGTTGGAAAGAAATCTAGACTTTCATATATACAAGTCACATGTGATCCGGTGCATTAGGAATAAGTATTCGTTGCCAGGTATGAAGAGAGCTAAAGGTCGTTTAGGATGTACAAATACACTAAACGCACCATGTGCATGATGGGTAAGGTTGATTGGGAAACTCTGCATAGTGCCACACTAAGAGAGAGATGGAAGGGACGCATGCATCTAGACTCTATCTTGAAGACCTAGATGAAGAGTCCTGTATTGCCAAGTGTGTTAACTGAACTTGGTTAGAACTTGAAGGATAAAAGACCCTTGGTTGGGTTGCGAATAAGGCATGTTTGTTGCCTTGATTGTCCAGTTAATGCTTGGGATAGGTTAGATACCATAAGGTAAAACCCAATGGAAAGAGCAAGTCAAAATAGAGTTAACTAACCAAGAACATTTGCTTGCATGATCTTGTTGAGTATATTGGGATCTCGCCAAGTCGCGAACGATCCAAGATAGGATGCTTGGAGCATCCGTGAAAAAGATCCAGGATCGGATGCTGGGAGCATCCAGAAAAAAAGGAGGCACACCTTAGCAGTTGGTCGTACAAACGGCCTTCGAAGTGTTTGTGATTGTACACTTAGGTACATTATTTGATCTCTTTGTTCAAGGAACTAATTCAGGGAAAAACACTTAATGCTTCAGGTTAAAAGCCTGGAGGAAGAGGCAGGAACAGTTACCTCCGACTGTATGCTTGGCCTTATCCAAGGGGGTTATTAGCCGCACTGGGTAAATGGACCTAACCCACCGTGAGAGGTCTCTCCGTGGGTGCTGCTTGGAGTGGGAGGACGTTTGGGTGCCAGGGGAGGCTCTGGTTGTAAATCCCTTGCCTCCAGATCCCGCATAAGAGGCCGACGTGACTCGAGATGGGATCTCAAGGCCCATGTACTAGTCTATAGGCAGAACTTGGAGCAGCAATCCTGTAGATTGCTGGGATAGCCTTCGGGCATGATATTGGATGTACTCCGGGATTATGATAAATAAAGAACAGATATTGGAGTAAAAGAAACTTGCTTGACATTGTTTTTGTGTTAGCGCCTAAGTTACGTAAAGGAACTCATGATTAATTTGATTAATTAAGGAAGCTGCTTTTGCATGTCAAATGTAATGTGGTAGGTGATTAGATAACTAAAGCAAATTGAGGAAAGTGTGGTGGACATGACTTAGGTCCATCCTACAGAAGGGTTGTCCCGGTTAGCCGGGAGCTTTTCTCAAATGATGAGATAACAAGACTATGAAGACCTAGTGTTAGTAGATGTAGAATCCCGATTTATTCTGTTTTAGGGGAAAGGAATGGGACTAAGCCATATGGCAGAGAGGTTGAGCTTCGCATCCCTCTCGTTTCCCATTCTCCATAAACCAAGTGCAACATGAATCCACTTCAACTCTGTTATTCCTACGCAAAGTGGTATATTTAGAGCTTGACGCTAGCTTCTTTCTAGAGACTTTGCCGATAGGAAAGGAACCTTGACCTCAGGTGGAACCCAAGTGGGAGCGGCCGGACACTTTCGCTCGAGGCAGACTCGGGAAGACCTAGATCGCGAACCCTGTGCCATTCCTTGCGAGTGCCAGGCAGAGCCTTCTAGACCCTCCTCTCGATGGGCTGCTAAGACGTGTCCCATAAGTGGACAAGCGGATACGTTACAATTGGTATCATAGCGAACCAACGGGATCTAGGATTACAAGGGAACTTAATGAAGGAAAATAAAGGGAATAAGGGGACAGTCAGGAAAAGGTGAGTGGAATAGAGTAGTGTTTTCTGTTGAAAACATTTCTTTACTCACTTATGGATACCAAGTTGCAGAGTCATGAAGCATGGAGCAAGTTCTTGGTGTTCCAGGTCATGTTTATGACTGCAATGTGTGCTTCATATTATCGACAGGGGCTAGGCATGATGAATATTCTGGATCGCATCTATAATCCTTCACCCTTGTATGCGGAACGGAGATGGACGGGAGAATCAGGAATATACTACATAGCAGCCCACCAACTTGCGTACCTTCAGACCAACTTGAAGAGAATCAAGTGGATGGAGGATTTAAAGATCGTGAAGCTGTTCATCTTTGTCGAAGCTCACACAAATGCAACTTTGCATATTGGCGGTCGGCAAGTCAAGTAGAACAAGTATGTCTATGAAGAAGTGACCTCGGTGATCTCTACTGACACGATCAAAGTGTTAGGGCACTATGAGAAGAACGGGTATCAAAGGAAGGGATACCCCAAGCTTCCTATGACTTATCGTTTCCTGAAAATCCACAACCCCATTCCATATTATTACTTAGTCCCTGTAGCCGATTGTAACAAAATCCTATTTTCCCCAAACTGATGTATCAATCAGCTTGTCCTACTTACCCAAAATAAATGTACACAAAGGGTTATGCCCTCATGAATAAATAAGACTTTTTACTATTGTCTATCTTGATCGTAAATGTTAGGAAATGTGTTAAGTGATTAAGCCACTTGGCTAAAAGCTGTTCTAGTCATATTAACGTAATATGGGAAAATGTTTGATAAGATGTTAACATAAAGAATCTTATTGTCCAGACGCAACCCCAAGTGCAGGTTCCAAGTCCGACTCTTGCACTAAGTACAGTTGCAATTCAAGAGAAGAAGTTCCTCCTCAAACAAATTAAGCCACCCAAGTTTGATGGCAAGGGAAGGACTGTTCAAGCCGATGCCGAGATCTGGATTGAGTCCATGGAGGACTACTTTGAGGCAGTAGGAACTGCACCTGCTAACCAAGCCATGCTTGCCAAACTTAAGCTTACAAGAGAAGTGAGACTCTGGTGGAAACAGTGGTGCAGAGACTAAGTGATCTTGGAGGGGACAATCACTTGGGAGAAGCTTAAGGAAGCTGTGCGAGGGAGGTATCTACCACCTGCCTACGACATACAAAAGATGAACAAATTCTATGACTTGAAGCAGCTATGATTATCCCTTGATGCACATTACTCAAAGTTTGTTTCACTCCTAAAGTATGTGCCTCCAATGGATATGACACAACAGGTGTCAAAATTCTGTGCTGGGTTGAATCCACCCATAAACACCCGCTTGGAATCAATGCGCCCAACAGACCTACAAGACACACTCATTCGAGCTGCTCCAATAATACAGGAGGTGCAGACCAAACCAAGGAACAACAGGACTTGGCCTTATAGAGATCAGAACAAGGGTATGTCTAGGGCTCAAACTAAGAGAGCGCAGGGCCAAAATCAGGGCCAAAGAAAGAAAGCTAGGGCCAATGCTGTCAACAACTTTGTTCCCACACAAAGTAATGACCGCAACCCACGTTGCTTCCATTGCAATGAGCCCGGACACTTCAAGAGGCAGTGTCACAAGCTTAGCAGAGGACATCGCCAAGGCCAATTCCAAGGTCAAAACAGAGCCGCTCATGGCCAAGAAACCACAGTTATGGCCAGAGGAAGAACCTCCAATGTTTCCAATAGGGAGCTGGACAATGAAGAAGATCCATCCATGGATGCTGAATTGAGAGGGCAATGGTTCATGCCGCTCTTCACAAGAAGGGTCCGAATCGCCAATTCTCGGTGATTCAAACTCCATCAGATTATGAAGGTAAAAACTTCAAAACCCTAATTAATTGTGGCAGTTCACATTCCTTCATTTCTCCGATATGTGCAAAAAGATTAGGGATAGCCACAATAGATGCACCTGCTTTACTTGTGGAATTAGCAAATGGTCGTGAGGTCTCTTGTACTAGGCAAACTGCTAAGGTGAAATTCCTACTAGGTGGGAAGCCAACTTCGGTGAGATTCAGGGTAATGAACCTAGGTGTCCATGAATGTTTACTCGAAATGGATTGGCTAATACCCAATGATGCCCACATCCACTGTGGGAAGGGCTAAGTCTCCTTCCAAAATTCTGAAGGGGAACTAGTCATGACTCAAGGAGAGTCTGGTAAACCAAAAATACAACTGGCAAAAGCAACATGGATAATAAAAGGAATTAGAAAGGGCCTACCTATATGTTTGATTAAACTGAATAAGCTAGATCAGAATCAGGAATCTGGGAAAGAATCTTCATGGTTAAGGGAATACGCAGACGTATTTCCTGAAGAGCTGACAGAACTTCCTCCTCAAAGGGAAGTCGACCACAAAATCAAGCTAGCACCAAGAGCTGCACTAGTCGACAAAGAGGCCGTATAAGATGTCCATTCTAGAAGCTATCGAACTGAAAGAGCAACTCAAGCAACTGTTAGACCAAGGTACATCCGTCCTAGCAGTTCACCATGGGGAGCTCCAGTGCTGTTCCAAAAGAAGAAAGATGGAACGCTTCGTCTATGCATTGACTACAGAGGGTTAAATCAATCAACCATAAAAAATAAATACCCCATTCCAAGAATAGATGAATTACTTGACCATCTTCAGGGAGCGAAGATATTCTCTAAGATAGATCTCAGATCTGGATATTATCAGATATGGATCAAGGAAGAAGATATCCTGAAGATTGCATGTAGTACAAGGTATGGACACTTTGAATTCCTAGTGATGTCATTCGGGCTAATGGATGCTCCTGCTACCTTCAACAGGTTAATGCATGATATCTTTAGGCCCTATCTTGATGACTTTGTACTCATCTTCTTTGACGATACCCTAGTCTACTCTAAACATGAAAAAGATCATGAACCCCAGCTTCGCATTGTTCTTGAAACAATGAGAACACACAAGCTTTATGCCAAGAAGAAGAAGTGCACATTTTTCAAGTGACGGATTGAATATCTGGGATTCATTGTGTTAACCCCAACACGAAGAAAGCAAAAGAAAATAAAAAAGACGCAGGAAAAAGGCAGAAAAAAGGTAGCCCGACTGAAGAAAGAATAGGAGAAAAGGCCAAAAGCGCAAGGGCAACCTTAAAAGTCCAAGGCAAATGCAAAAGGGGAAAGACGCATTTTAAAATAAAAAGGCGCACCCTGAAATCTTGTAAAAGAGCGCTGGGCTCTCACCTGTGCAATTTGTAAATGTAGATGGGTGGTGGAAAGGAATCTAGGAAGATAGAAGGACAATGGGAAAAAGGGCCTAGGCTACGGTCAGCCATGTAAAAAAGAGGAAAAGGAGATGACCGCCCAAAAGGGATTTAGGGTTTTGTATATAAAGTTGAAAAGTGAATGAGAAGCTCATTCTTGTGTGTGGCGAAAAGTAGCTCTCCTCTTCTTCTTCTTCTTCTTCTTGCTTGCTTGAGCTTGCACTTGAGAGAGGGAGTGTGAGAGTGTGAGGGAGTGAGTGTGTGAGGGTGAGGGACCATGGGGTGGAGAAGCTCTCCATCTTCTCCTCTCTTCTTCTCTTCTCTTCTGTTCTCTTGTCTTACTCGCGGCAATGGAGCTTGGAGCTTGGAGCGGGAGGATCGAGCTTGCTTGAAGCTTGCACTTGGATCGTGGAGCTACCAGAGTGCGCGGGAGAGGAGCTAACTTGAACGGCATGGAGGTAAGCTCATTACACCCGTAGATATGGATGGCGCGTCGGTTAAGTGAGAGATAGCCATTAGTGCTCGGCTTGGAATGCTTGAAACAATAAGCGGTCTGTGGGTCTTGGTGGTTGAGCGTGAGCTCCCACACATTGTATCAACAAAAGGAATTTCAATAGATCTAGCTAAGGTCAGAGACGTTCTGGAATGACCAACACCAACTTCTGTCAAGGAAATATGTAGTTTTCTTGGATTAACAGGATGGTACAGGATTTTCATCAAAGATTATGCTTTGATTGTAGCACCTTTGACTGATCTACTAAAGAAGCAAGTAGCAATTGTATGGTCACCTACCGAACAGACCAGCTTTGACAAACTAAAGCAAAGCTTAGTATCAACACCCATCCTGAAACTTCCTAATCTTAGTAAGGATTTTGAAGTGGTAACTGATGTTAGCGGACTTGCTTTAGGATGTGTGCTTATTCAACAAGGTCATCCCGTACCATATTCTTCAAGGAAATTGAAGAGCCATGAAAGGAATTATGCTACCCATGACCTGGAGCTGTTGGCTATCATCCATGCTCTCAAACTTTGGAGACATTACTTGCTAGGAATTTTTTTTTCCTTAGTGACAGACCATAAGAGTCTTAAATGGATCTTCACCCAGAATGAGCTCAATATGAGGCAACGTTGATGGATCGAAGTGCTGGAAGAATATGACTTTGAAATCAAATACAAGCCTGAAAAAGAGAATGTAGTTGCCGATGCACTCAATTGCAAGGCATTTCTAAACTCTCTTATTTTGCAAGATCCATCAACAGCAAGATCTCTAGCCACAAAGATATCAATGCCAAACAACCCGATTATTGAGCTAGCAAAAGAAGAAGCATATCATGACCCAATCTATTAGAAAATGCTAGGAGAGATCCCCATCAAGGGTCAAGACCCAAAGCTAAAGACGAAGTATTGAGAATTTTCTGTCAGTAGTGGACTTGTCTACTTTAGGACAAGATTATGTATCCCTACAAGCCAAACTCTCAAGCAGAAGATACTTTGGGAAGCCCATGACTCCCCTTTCTCAGGACATCCTGGCTATGCCAAGACCCTTAATGCGGTCAGAAAGAGCTATTATTGGGATAGGCTCAAGGGTGACGTTCTCAAATATGTCACGGAATGTTTGTCTTGTCAACGCATTAAGGCAGAATATGTCAAAATGCCTAGGAAATTGCAACCACTTGACATTCCCCAAATGAAATGGGAATTCATTAGTATGAACTTCATTGTTGGCCTACCCCAAGTTCAGGGAGGATACAATTCTATTATGGTTATAATAGATATGCTCACCAAGGTTGCACATCTCATTCTTGTCACAAGAAAAACTATAAAGCTTCAGACATCGCAAGATTATTCATTAATGAAATATTCAAACTGCATGGGCTACCTAGAAGAATCATTAGTGATCGTGACTCTCTCTTCACATCACACTTCTAGTGGGATATCTTCACATCACACTTCTGGAGGGCTATCTTTGAGGCTATTGGGACTCTCTCTTCACATCGCACTTCTAGAGGGCTATCTTTGAGGTTATTGGGACTCAACTCTATTTCACTACAGGTTACCATCCCCAAACTGATGGTCAAACAGAACGAGTCAATCAAGTCATTGAAGATATGCTTAGGGCATAATGCTATCGCGAACCCAAAAAGTGGATTCAATACTTACCACTGGTTGAGTTTTCCCACAATGCTTCCTACCAACAGAGTATTCAGATGACCCCTTTCTAAGCATTGTATGGGCACGATTGTCGTACCTCTTTGAGCTTCTCGGATCCAACTTTGAGGGTAGAAGCTTCAAGGCAGATATGCTAGAAGACCTGGATGATCAAATCAAGTCAATAAGACAAGTCATCCAAGCTGCCAAGGATAGATAGAAGGCTTACACTGACTTGAATCGACAAGACAGATCCTTCATTGAAGGTGATATGGTCTTCATCCGCGTACGCCCTAAAAAGACTTCACCGTCCTTGGGAAAATACAAGAAGCTAAGTCCGAGGTATTGTGGACCTTATAAGATTACTAAGTGCCTAGGACCTAATGCTTACAAACTACAGCTGCCCACAACCCTAAAGATTCATAATGTATTCCATGTTAGCATATTGAAAAAATATCTACCTAATCCGAACCATGTACTTGATGATCAGCAAATTGTAATGCCTAGCCAAGGAGTCCTTGAGGTACGGCCTGATAGAGTCCTAGATGTCAGGGAGAGGCAATTGAGGTCAAGGATCTTGAGAGAATACCTCATCCAGTGGAAAGATTATCCCGAAGAGGATGCCACCTGGATGGACGAAGACACTCTCAACCAACAATACCCCCAAGTCCTCTCGAGATGAGGACATCTTGATTCCTATAAGGGGGAGAGGATATAACATGCCTGTGCCCCCCTCCCCCCTGGAACTCCCCCCCTTAAATTCAAAAAAATAATAATATTATCAGTTCAAAATTTTTTAACTCCGCCTCTCTCTCCATGCCGACACCACGTCGGGGAGAGAGAGAGGGAGTGATGTGGTGTAATGGGGGGCATGTAGCCCCCCAGGTGGGAGGGGTGGCCATGCCACCCACCTCCTTCCCCCTTCTATAAAAGGGGAGGCTCCTCCCCTCCCTCATCCACAGACAGAGAGAGTGCCCTCCCTTCTTGCTGCGTCACCTTCCCCCCTCCATCAATCAGCTGTGTGGTCCCCTGGGGCTTCCGATTGAGCCATCCCCCTCCGACCTGCTGCAACAGAGCCCCTGGGGCTTACGACTCAGGCCACAACCCCCCCTTGATTGCAAGACGCTTCGGCCGTGAGAAGAAAAGAGGGAGAGAGAGAGAAGGAGAGAAGAAGTGAAGGAGAGAGAGAAGAGGAAGAGAAGAAGTGAGAGAGAAGAAGAGGAGGGAGAGAAGGGAGAGAAGGAGAAGGAGAGAAGAAGAAGGAGAGGGAGAGAGAAGAGAAGAAGAGGGGGAGAAGGAGAGAAGAGAAGAGGAAGAGGAGAGGGAGAGAAGAAGAGAAGGAGAGAGAGAAGGGAAAGAGAAGAGTAGGGAGAGAAGAAGGGAAGGAGAGAGGGAGGGAGGGAAGAAGAAGTGGAAGAAGAAGAGGTAGAAGGAGAGAAGAGAGAAGGAGAAGTGGGAAAGAAGAAGGAGAGGAAGAAAAGAGGGGAAGGAGAGAGAGAGAGAGGAAGAGAAGAAGAGAAGAAGAAGAAGAGGAGAGGGAGAAAAGAAGAGAAGGAGAGAAAGAAGAGAGAGAGAGTAGAGGAAGAGAAGAAGAGAAGTAGAAGAAGAAGAGGAGAGGGAGAGAAGAAGAGAAGGAGAGGAAGAAGAGAGAGGGAGTAGAGGAAGAGAAGAAGATAAAAGAAGAAGAAGAGAAGAAGTGAGAGAGAAGAAGAAGAAGAAGAGAAGAAGGAGAAAAAGAGAGAAAGAAGTAGAAGAGGAAGAGGAGAGAGAGAGAGAAGAAGAGGAAAAGAAGAAGAGTGTAGCCTCAAGGAGTCGCGTTTATGAAGCCATCCTTTTGGCGAAGGACCCCCATCTAACGACCTTTCCTACTTGAGCCTATCGTCTTGAAAGCCATCGAGGTCCAGCGGACTGTCTAATCTTCGCGGGGCAAACGGCTCCCAAGAAGAAAGTCGCGGGAAGCGTAGGTGCCAAAGCTACTGTTGGTACCGGTAATGTGGGAGAGGCAAGCGGAGCGACCAACATGACGAATGCCCCTACGATCACGAATCAAACCCAGGTTCTTTAAGCTTTATAATTAATTATGTATTATTTCTCGTGGAAGAAATGAAGGGGTTAGCTACGTGCTTGGAACAAAAACGAGTCTTAGGATTTTTGTTTGCTCTAAGCGCTAGGTTGCATGCGTAAAATGGTAGAGTATGGAGTTCACATAAGTTTATATGCATGCAATGGTAGAGTATGGAGTTCGCATAAGTTTATACGCATGAAATGATGGCTTTTACACACATAAAATGATAAGGTTTTCACATTATCTCACATAAAATAATAGCTTTTAAACTAGTTCAGTGAATGAATAGTCATTTAAAATTCATGTTTCGCAATCATGATTAAAAGAAACACATGAAATGTTAGTTTCCGTTCGTAAGATACATTTGAACCGTTGGAAAGAAATCTAGACTTTCATATATACAAGTCACATGTGATCCGGTGCATTAGGAATAAGTATTCGTTGCCAGGTATGAAGAGAGCTAAAGGTCGTTTAGGATGTACAAATACACTAAACGCACCATGTGCATGATGGGTAAGGTTGATTGGGAAACTCCGCATAGTACCACACTAAGAGAGAGATGTAAGGGACACATGCATCTAGATTGTATCTTGAAGACCTAGATAAAGAGTCCCGTGTTGCCAAGTGTGTTAACTGAACTTGGTAAGAATTGGAAGGATAAAAAACCTTTTGTTGGGTTGTGAATAAGGCATGTTTGTTGCCTTGATTGTCCAGTTAATGCTTGGGTTGGGTTAGATACCATAAGGTAAAACCCAATGGAAAGAGCAAGTCAAAATAGAGTTAACTTACCAAGAACATTTGCTTGCATGATCTTGTTGAGAATATTGGGATCTCGCCAAGTCGCGAACGATCTAGGATAGGATGTTGGGAGCATCCGAGAAAAAGATGCAGGATCGGATGCTCCCAGATTGGATGCTGGGAGCATCCAGAAAAAAAGGAGTCACACCTTAGCAGTTGGTCGTACAAACGGCCTCCGAAGTGTTTGTGATTGTACACTTAGGTACATTATTTGATCTCTTTGTTCAAGAAACTAATTCAGGGAAAAACACTTAATGCTTCAGATTAAAAGCCTGGAGCAAGAGGCAGGAACAGTTACCTCCGACTGTCTACCTGGCCCTATCCAAGGGGGTTGTTAGCTGCACCAGGTAAATGGACCTAACCCCCCACGAGAGGTCTCTTCGTGGGTGCTGCTTGGAGTGGGAGGACGCTTGGGTGACAGGGGAGGCTCTGGCTGTAAATACCTTACCTTCAGATCTCGCACAAGAGGCAGATGTGACTCGAGATGCGATCTTGAGGCCCGTATACTAGTCTATGGGCGGAACTTGGAGCATCAATCTTGTAGATTGCTGGGATAGCCTTCGAGCAATCTTGTAGATTGTTGGGATAGCCTTCGGCATGATATTGGATGTACTCCGGGATTATGATAAATAAAAAACAGATATTTGAGAAAAAGGAACTTGCTTGATATTGTTTTTGCGTCAGTGCCTAAGTTACGTAAAGGAACTCGTGATTAATTTGATTAATTAAGGAAGCTACTTTTGCATGTCAAACGTAATGTGATAGGTAATTAGATAACTAAAGCAAATTGAGGAAAGTGCAGTGGACATGACTTAGGTCCGTCCTATGGAAGGGTGGTTCCAGTTAGCTGGGAACTTTTCTCAAATGATGGTATAACAAGACTATGAAGACCTAGTGTCAGTAGATGTAAATCCCGGTTTATTCTATTTTAGGGAAAAGAAATGGGACTATGCCGTATGGCAGAGAGGTTGAGCTTCACATCCCTCTCGTTTCCCATTCTCCATGAACCAAGTGCAGCATGAATCCACTTCAACTCTGTTGTTCCTACGCAAAGTGGTACATTTGGAGCTCGACGCTAGCTTCTTTCTAGAGACTTTGCTGATAGGAAAGGAACCTTGACCTCAGGTCGATCTCAAGTGGGAATGGCCGGACACTTCCGCTTGGGGCAGACTCGGGAAGACCTAGATCGTGAATCCTATGTCATTCCTTGGGAGTGCCAGGCAGAGCCTTCTAGACCCTCCTCCCGATGGGCTGTTAAGACATGTCCCACATGCAGATGAGCAGACACGTTACATGTTGCTCCATGGTTAAGTTTCAACTCATTTGGACAAAGCCTATGTAAGTTATATGTATGCTTTGACTTGATATTTCTTTTGTTTTTGTACTCGAGGAAATTTTCAGTGAAGGAACAATGGTCTTATTATAAGTCAACTTCTTGTTCAACATCTTTGGGCTTCTTTGTGAAAATAATTGTAGGTATAATGTTTTTTTTAAATTGTTCCATTTAAATTTCATTTCATTTGGAGAGAACATTTGCAAATTATACACATGTTGATAGTAACTTTTCTATTTGGTTATCATAGATGTCTTCACGGAGGAAAAACATCAATAACATACTTGCAGAGGAGGTCTTCAATAGGAAAGATAGTGGCGGTAATTGGAGTTGTGATAAGTACTATAAGTTGGATTGGATTTTTATGCACCCAAGTACTCGAGGGAGTTTCAAGGTCAAGCGTAAGGATGTTGCATCACAGTTGTTTTTAAAAATCTTTGCAGTGTTCTAATTCAATCTTGTTTTATTGCAGCTCTATATCCATCAACTTTGCATGAATGGCAGAATGTGGAATGTTTAAGCAGCAAGATACATGTTTGGCATGAAAACATATGTTCTTTGATCTATGATAATAACTCTGCAAGTCAACTTGCAACTCAAAATATATATTTTTATAATTCATTGTATGTAGTAGAAAGCCAGAGATTGTAGCATGTCCCATTGCCGCCACTATCTAGTGGTGAATGGTTGATTGGTAGCTTGGAGTTGTCAGGAGCATGTAAGTCCAAGATAAAATCTAACATCAATAGTGCTATGAAACCCACCACTAGCTCCAAAGATGTGCATCTTAGTTGGTTTATTCCATTCTCATTGTTTGCACATTTGTTTGGTTCATGTGATGTTTTGAAGAAAACAAAGATTACTTATCAATGCAAGTGTCCATCTAAGGAATGGATGAGTCAGCTATTGGGTGAGTTTTGGCAAGTTAAAAGAACAGATTTTGATGAGATGATTGAATGCAAGGCCAACCAATCTGATCTCACATTCAAGTAAATCTTTTTTACTACTTTGAATGCCTTGATTTAATTGACATAGATCTTGCTTAGATGAATTGTTGTGTTATTCGCATTTACTTACCATTATTTTTGTTTTTATTACAGGTATTTCATCGCTAGACAAACTCTATGCATTTGCTTTCGATATAGAATATAGCGACTTTTGCGAGGGGAGTGGATCAGCTTGGATCAAGATACCCGAGAGGAGACATACAACTCTCATAGATGTGGTTATCTTGTGGAATGGTCATAATCCTTTTGTGGTCAGCGCAGAGAGCCATTGGCCCATTTCTTTTCTGAGACAAGAAATCCAATTAATGTCCAATGAGCCCCTCTGCAGCTTCTATTTCAAGTTAGATAATAGAAAAGTCAGGATTTGTAGTGAGCAATCCATGACATGTAAACAATGTGCTTCTCCACATATCCTTGAGATAGTGGATTCCTTGTAATTTTTTAAAATAAAGAACGAATATAAACTTTTTTTAAACTTTTGATTACTTTCAATTTAGATAATCTTAGTTTACTATGATCTAAGTGTGCGATAATACATACTGTAATTAGTCAATCGTGTTGGTTAAAATCATAATTAAATTGTAGGTTGGAGTTCTATAATCTATGCAATATTGTCTTTGCATAATGATATATTATAGCTTATCTCTTTTACTTATTTCTTAAAATTAAATATTAAATTGGATCCAAGGGATTTTGAAGGTCTTTCAGATTTCTTTTCTTAAAAATTTTCTATATTTTCTGTAGTTGGACTTGCATATACTCAGTGATCCAAGTATATTTGAGGATATAATAATGTAGAACGAAGCATTTGTCTGTATGTGTAATTTTAACAGTTACTTTAAAGTATTGAAATAAAGAAACTAAGGTAAGAGTTTTAACTTGAAACTTTAGGGTTTAAAAAGAACCTTTATTTAAAACCCTAGATACATAAAAGATATAACTCCAAACTCATTTTCACTTTCATTCTTTACTTCCCTACACTTGTGCTCTCCTCCCTTCTCTCTTTGTGTGCCATGGCTACCACTCCCACCTTCACCGCATGGATTAGCTCCACATGCTACGTACACATAGGAGACCAGATATACCCTAGGTTCTGCGTGACCTTGAGTCTAGAGAGCTTGCTTTCCATCGTAGACCCTAGCTCTAGTATACTGGCATCGTTTTGTGATGTGGCAAACCCTCTCACCTGCTCTATTCTAGACTCTGCTCTCAGATGGGTCCCCATAGATTTCCTATATAGTTTACGTGCTGGATCAAGCCATGAAATGGTAATAAATCTAGCCATCATGCATGTGGAGCAGTATCTCCATGCCAGAGAAGTGCCCACCTCATCCTAGGACCACGCCACGATGGATCTCATCGAGCGTGATTCAGCATTTGCCATATATGTTTTCTGCACTGAGGTGCAAGAGGATAGTGAGGAAGACATCAACACACCTTTTGGGGGCCCGATCCCGACAGAATTTGATGTGCATACTCCCTAGGGCATCAAGAGTGTGCACATCAAATTTTGCCAGGATCAGGCCCCCAGAGCTGCCCTGGCCGGAGGCTTGCGCTTGGGGGACCTGAATCTGTAGTCCGGCCAGGGCACCTATGGGGGCCCAATCCCAGCAAAATTTGATGTGCACACTTCGAATGCCCTAGAGGCCCTACTGGTAAATCTTGATGCAAATCCGATGTATATATCTTTACCACACTCCATGCATAGTGAGTTTGACACAGTGAGTCTGACACTGAACTTGTGTGATGCAGGACATTGTCTATATAGATGAATTTTCATCTAGACAAGGTGGCTGATCTGGTAGCCAAAGAAGGGTGTAGGACTCGACATTGAAGGAGTATATCAGCCAGTTTGTGAGCAACATTTTTGTATTTCATAAGACATGCTCTTCGGCTTTTTTTGAAAACTTCTTGAAGTTGAGGGCACTAACAAAGGCTGGGCCCTTCAAGACCATTCCAACAAACTGTAGCTTGGAGAAAGTAGTGTTGCTTCAACGTTCGAAGCTCCTCTACTTATTCTCTAGTACTAGGTATGGGCCACTTTTTTCCATGGTGGCCCGTGGCATGGTTGCTGGTGTTGAAGACCCCAATATCATTAGGCTGGAACTATTAGGGAAAAATGTGTTGCTACCTATGATAAAGAATAGCTCTGACGACCATGGGAAGTCTAGCTCAAAGAAGCGTAGGAGAGAGTAGATGTACTTAGTGTCAAATGATATCTCATCACCAATGCAATGTAATTTGTAATCTTCTCTTGAAGTAATGAAAACCGATATTTGTTGGATTTGCGTGCAATGTAGTTTGTCATATGCATTGTTTATTATTGTTTTTTACTTGAATATTATGTTTATTTATCGGATTTATACGCAACACGATTCGTACCCTAAATTTAATACGTAGTGCTTTATCGAGTTCTGCACAATATGGATTCGTTCGAACGCATGTAACGATAACTCAAAGACATAAATAAAACAAATAACAAGCGAATAAACAAAAATAAGATGCGCCAAAAAAATAGTATTCATATTCATGACATTTTACATGGGATCCATTATAACCAGGGTTTTACAAAATCTCTTTGGAAGCTATATTTTGTATATGTTTTGGTAGTACACCTCTATCGTTGTTGATCTCCGTGAGGACTATCCTTCCATTGTCGGAAGAACCTCACTATCCGCAAATCCCTATCGGTGATGATGACTCTCCTTGCATGTATTGCTGCATAGACTAAGTCTCCGAACAAGTTGATGACGTAAGCTTCGGTAGCTTCCTATAGTGCAAGGAGGGCTTGGGCAGTCCAGCCATCAGGCTGTTGTAAGCGTGTTCCATCTGGGAAGTGTCTCCTGATGTTCTTAATGAGTATGTCATCCATAATCTCACACACTAGCTTCTGGATGGAGCCTTTGGTATTAGGAGGTGTGTGGTCTTCTGGTAACGGCGGATATCATGAAGAGCCACTGTGCCTGGCTTCCATCAACGCTTGCGATGCTGGCATGGCGGTGGTGGTGGAGCTGTGGGAGGTGGCCTTTGCATAGGATTTCTAGGGGGTTGTCTTTGGGCCGCTTGCTTGGTGCATGCCATGTCTTCTAGGAGAGAAAACCCAAAACTCAAAAGTGAAATGTGTAAAATGAGGCGAAACTTTAAACTTATAGCAAAACTTTCAAAAAACCCTTAAACTTGAATTAATGTATCCAGGCTTTGGAAAAATATGACTAGTGATCCAATTGATGTGAAATTTTACTTGTGGACTCCTCTAGGGTACATCAACTACCAATTTTTTTTTTGGCCTTATCAGAAGTCTCTGGGACACCTGTTTGGAGACTCGCGTCTAGGGCTCATGGGTATTTAAAAATTGGCCCCATCAGAAGTCTTTGGGACATCTGTCCGAAGTCTCGCATTTGGGGCCCCAGACGTGAGCCTCCAGACAGGAGTCCCAGAGACTTCAGATGGGATCAATTTTTAAATATACATGAGTTTTTATGATGCCCGGCATGTAGGTGAAGTTTCACCAGATTTCGATTTATAAAATTGACGGTTCAATCATTTTTTGAAAATGCATTAACTGGATTATACTTCACTGATAACAGAAAAACTCACCACCGCACCGAGTGTATGCAACTGCATATTAAATGTGTTGTCAACCAAACTACATGAAATATTAGAAACTTAAAAATTCACAAAAAATAAGTCATGGGTTAAATGGAATATCGCATATTGGATATAGTGTTGCCAAATCACCAAATACAGTAAAGATATAGTGCATCGGCCCATGTATAACTGATCACTGATGTGTGCGTGATTGTGCATTGAATTTATCCTTAACAAAACTACTTTCAAAATTAGAAACTTGGAAATATGCACAATGTAAATCATGGCAAAATAGAATAGCAAATATCAGATTTGGCATTACGAAACCATGAAATACACGGTAGATAGTGCATTGCATGAAGTACAACTAGAGCTAGGCAAAATTTAGCTTCATTTTGTAGACCACTACTATCCAATACTTGAAGGTCTAATGGAAAGATAAACCAAAACTAAGCTCCTTACAATCTACAACCAAACTTGAGCTAAAAACATAGATCCAATTACAAGGTAGCTTCTCAAAGTATATTGTTGACTTTAAGATTAAATGCATCCTTGTTGCTGCGGATCCTACGAACAAGAACCATATCTATGGAGGCTTAATAGTGATACATCAGACATGAATGGCTAAAACTTGAGAATCACCCATTAGATCAATCAAGTAACTTTCAGCTACTTCTTGGAGAGCAAGCAAGGCTTGGCTTGACCATCACCCCACATTCCTTGCCTGGTTCCTTGAAAAGAACTTGTGATGATGCCCTAATTATAGATCTTGCAGTATTTATCGCACCAACCTAGAGAATGGTGCCTTAAGAATAATCAAGTTGGCACTCTTCCAGAATTTCCTTATCTCATGTGTAGTGTAGTTGTGCCTGGTCTCCATCTTCACTTCTTATGTGTTGGAGGACGTGTATTACCAGCTGGAGCAGTAGTGGGAGGTGGAGCAACTGGAGCACGTGAACCACCATTTCTAGACAATGGCAAACCATCATTATTGACCACACTAGGGCCACCATTTTTGGACACAGTAGCACCACCATTATTAGCTGCAGTAGGGCCATCATTGTTCCACCAAGGGACCTTTGTCACTCACAATACACTCGCTAGATCTGGAAGAGTGTTGAGCTCTTGCTCTTGCAGGCGCCTTCTTGATAGGTAGCTTGGAACATGCCATGGTTGTGATAATAAAGGATAGAAAGTGGAGGGTAGAGTGAAGAGTAATGGGAAAAAATGAAAGGAGAGACTTGACTTAAGTACAAAACTTTTAAACTTACTGTAGTGTAAATGAACTTTAAAATTAAAAAACATAGTTCGAAATCGACTTTGAAAAACATAGTGATGAACCTTCGAAATTGTAAACAAAATTTGCAAGACATCTCATGTTAATGATAGGAGTATTGATGTGTCATATCCTGGGTACCTGTTCTCTCTCATGGACTCTAAATGCATCAAAAGTATTATCTTTATCTAGGTCTCCGTTTCTTGCCATCTCTCTCTTGGGTTGCCAACCATTTTGCATGGCGTTGTCTAGTTGTGCTGTTTTCATATCTTGCGTTTCTCACTTCATATATTGCCCTACTTATAAATTCTGCTTGAGAGGTTTTGGACTTCTTTTCTTTTTCCTCGTATCGTATCTCTAATCTCCTATACCAACATTGTAATAATTGCCTCATAGAATTGGAATCATTGATGCCACCTCCATGATCAGTTGCCTTTTGAAAAGCATAGCGAGCTTGCCAATGAGATCGTTCCATGCCTTGAGTTGACCATATTGCCAAACTTCCTTGATCTGCAAAGTATGGACCATGTGCTTCAAGTATATGCTGCACAAGAAGAGAGATTAGAAACACAAAATAATTCGAAATGATGATTTTTTTTTGTAATGGTGACAATATTGACCATGTAGTGTGTTATACTATTTGTAGTCCATGTCTCCACTATGGACTTATGAAATTTAGCAACTGTCTCTTTAAATGTATTGGCATCACCATCCCTAAACCTCAACTTTTGTAAGAGAGCTGCTAATCTATCTAGGTGTATCTACACTTCTACCTTTGCAATCCTTGTTCATTCCCCATTGCTCCAATCTGGAACAACAAGATGCAAGTTTTTCCATGCTTCATACTTCTCTGGTTGTTTTACAAGTATATTGTCTTCCTCATCTTGAGGTGGAGATATAAACTTCCTAGTCTTGGGTCCACCAAAGCATGGTTTACAAGGGATATTTCCACTCTTTCTCGATTTTTTCTTGTTCTTTTTTATTTCTACTTGGCCCCCATGCAATCCAACTTCAGAGAGGACTCGTTCTACCTTCTTGCATGTAGCATCTGCTTCTAACACAGGCCGCATCTTGTATGCAAAGCATATATATTCATGTACTAGCTTCTCAATTATTCTAACCAAACAATGCAATGTGCAAAAGTGAACCCTTGTTAGTGGTATTTCCAAAATAGGGCACCAGTTTGGATCCACTGAAACTAGCATTCCATTTCTCATGACTTTTTGATCACATGTTGGAGCACCTTGTTGTCCTGCCTTGGCAAGCCATTCTTTCTTTTCATCTTTCCCTTTCTTCCTAGTTTGCATGCAATATATGTACGGAAATTTTGCATTCGTTGCATTTGATAAACCAAACATACACTTCAATGTTTTTAAATCACCTACAAGATGCCATTCAACTTGATAGTCCCCAAACCCCTCGATGTATAAAATTGCTCCACTATTTTGTTGTTGAATAACACTGGGTATATTAGTGAGGTTTAAAAAAACTTTAAGTACTTCATGGTCCTCCTTTGGTACTTCAAATGCTGCAAGCCACCATATTTCATTCTCTGAATGTACACTGAAGTATAAAGGATGGTTTTCATCGATGTTGGGATCCAATGCTCGATTCATAAGTGTTATACTCACACGTTCAAGTTTTGCCCCTTAATAATCTCACTCTCATCAAGTTTGAGGACAAACTTAAGCTTGCCTCTACATTCTTCCATAGACATATTGTAGAACTTGACCATAGCAATCTGAACCCTACATATATCAAATACAAAGTTGTTGGATGCATTCAATACAAATGCAACTTCTTTGGAGCCATACTTCAATATGTGTGTATTTTCCAGATGCATTGGCTCACCAATTAGTTCTAAAACTTTCTCATTAATTTGTTTTCGAGCCTTCTTCATGTGAAATGGTTTGGAAGAGGCATTACTCGCTTAGTTTTGAAGACTTGCTTAAATCCTGTATCCAATTGTTGATAGAGCATACTATATGATTTAGAACTCATTTCCACCTTGTCACATAACCCCTGAGCATCTATAGCAGTGAACAAGTTGCTCACATCCCTAAGATATTCACTTGCGACACCATCTACAATATCCCTGAATTTACGATTTTCCAATGCATTTTTTACCATATCCTTGCTTAGGACTTTGGTAATAGTATCATTCTCTGCATGAGGGAACATATTTCTTATTGTAGCAAATTGAGCATATATCCATCTATGATATTGTCTAATTTCTTTGGTTAATTGGTGAATTGGTTTAACTAATCGGATGCGCCAATGTGCTTCTTTGGTTTTTAAAGTGGGCCCAATCTCCAAAGTTTTTGTGAGCTTCCTCTCTATGTTTTGATTCTCCTTCTCCAAGTCCATAACTTTAGACTGTAAATCCATATTTTGCATGTATATAGCCTGCATAGCATCTTCAATGACAGACATTGCTTGTTGTAGGCTCTGGTTCTCCCTATCCTTCTCAGCCAATAATCTATCCTTTTCCATCAAAGACTGCATATTTCCTTGTAATCTTGTTTGCATATTTGTCAAGGCTTGATGAACCCCTACTAATCCTTGTGTGACAAGTCTGCATGTGTATCCATACAATCCTTCATTGCCTTCACAAACGAACTTTACAAATGATGTAAGCCCTTCAAATTGTGGTGGCCTTTGAGTGACTAGATTGGGTGGATAAATGCACCCATCAACCCAAAGGTCCACATTTTTTCCCCCTGCATTTCTTTCTTGTTGCATCCTGTATCTTATTGCATCTTCCCTTTCTATAGTTCTTTTGAACATTGGTGCATATTCATCATCCAATTGAAAGTGAATATCTCTCTTTCTCTTGGTACGTCTTGCACCTGCATCTTGTAAAAAAAAAAATATGCCAATTTTAACATTACACAATTACACCCCTTTGACTAATAGTAAGATAAGGAGTCGATGCCAATTTTTTGATTAATAGCAAGAACGTCTAAATATCTGGGAGCAGTAGGTCAGCATCAATCCAATAGCATGCAACTAATTCTAGATTGGCTCCAATCACACAATTACATCCCTTTGATCCACTATATCTGTGTTCTTTTTTACCCAATTGGATCTTGTCTCTTTCTCTTCATTTCAGTCATGATAGATCCTAATCAACCCCTAATCTACATGTAATCTTAGCTTTTAATCTATCTCTAATCAACATCCAATCTTATCTTCTGTTCTATCCAAAATATTCTCTCTCTCTCTCTCTCTCTCTCTCTCTCTCTAAAAGAATTGATCAAAGATATTGAAACACATTTATATAGAAGCTTGGCTAGTGGAGAACAATAACATCATCTTATCTTCTATCCTAATTTACTATATAGAGTAATCTTATCAGAGAGATTAAAAAAATAAACATACCTCCATTATCACTTGATTGCTTGCAGTATAGAGTGTTGAAGAGGAAGATATCTTATAGCACAGTACTGAAGAGGGAGATTGCTTGTAGTAGGGTAGAGAGTGTTGTAGATAGAGATTATTTGATTTCAACAAATGCTATCAAAACCACTCCTGAGATTACTTGTAGTAGGGTAGAGAGTGTTGTAGATAGTACTGAGTATTGCTTCAGAAGAATTCATATGCAAGAAACCATATTCTAGAGGGAAGGAGAAGAGTACATAAAATTTTAGACAAAACTACAGCTTTGAGAGGGAATGAAGAAATACCCAAAAAATGGGCATATACTTGTCCAAAAATAATAAAAATTTACAAGGAAACTCTTGAGTCAAAAAGGTGTCTCTGGGTAAAAAATAATCTTAAAATATGATGTGTACATCATTTTATATCATTTTTTAACTTTCGCCTATCATTCCAATGCAAATTAATCAATCTAGAAAGACTATTTATGCCTCTTCTCTAAGTGACAATTATCTTTTAGCCTTTCCCTACCATGCAACATTTTATCTTGGCTTTATCTTCCTTTCTCCTAAGGCAAGGAGTCGCATGTCATTGATGTAAAGTTCACATAATCTCTCCCATGTATGTACTATTTATGTGCATTTGCGAACCTTAAACAATATTGACCTAGGCAAAGATTAATCAAAGACTCATCGATGCTCAATACTTTAGTGCCCCATATGCTGCTTATGCTCTGCATGGATTCATCACATAGCAACTAGGTGCAATTTAACTCCATTTGATACAAGCACTTCACAAACTTCATCTTTGAATATTTGAGATGCGATTTATCCTTTTCAATGAGCTATTCTAGCACCACAAAGTATGGAGCCTAACGTATCTCTTACGAGAATCAAAGCAAGTGTTTATCAATTTAGAAATACATCACTTACGATCGGAACTGCAGTTGGATTGACCATGATGCCTTTGCCCGAAGCTCCATTGCTGGTTGTAAGATTGCCATCTGCATGTGACATTCTTCACTTGGAGGCCATTGTCCGCAAGTAGACTGAGGAGATTAAGAAGGTGGAATGGATTCGAGATGGGAGATGGTAAGAGAATATGGCTAAATCTAGGATCGAGATAGAGGGAATTGTGCAGCCTCTCGAGGTAACTTCTCTCTCTCTCTCTCTCTCTCTAAAGATCTCCCTCACAATCTCTTGGAGGGGTATCCTTCTCTCTACCTCTCTCTCACAGCCTCTCGGGGTCTCCTTATCCTCCCTTGTGCCTCCCCATGCCTCATATTTATAATGAATTAGAGAGGAGGGGATAAGACTGAGAACAAGAGTGGAGGGGCTCTTGGAAGACTCAGTGATTTGATGCTCAGATCGTAAATTTGATGGTTGCATTGGCTCCAAAAGGGGGGTAAAACTCTAAGACACTTGCTTAGTTCACTCCTTCTTCTTTTCTCTGTTCAAAGTGCTGTCTACTGCTTGTAGACTGTGATCACGGCGCGCACGATTTTGCCAATCATTTTTCTTTATTTTTCTTTTTATAAAATCTCCAAAACGAACTAAAACATCACTTGTCTTTTCTTTTAAATGACTTTCAGTTCTATCTTTTTAGGATAATATCTAAAATATACTAGTTTTTTTAAAACCCAAAAATCTAATATTTTTGGACCATCCAAACTATACACATTAATACTAGTGATTAATATGGCTCATAAGTCTCGTTCACGTTGTAACTTCTGTGAAGGGTGGCTATGATCCTTGTCAATTTGAGAAAATATTGGATTTATGACTCTCAGTTTATATATATAATTTATATATATATTTATTTAATTAAATAAAAATTATTAGCTATTGACGTTAGTCAGTTTTTACCTTAGTTAGTCTTTAGTTAGTAATCTTACTAACTTATTAACTGACTAACTAACTTTCAAACTAGCCAACTAACTTTTATTGAGTGGAAATATTACAGTAGTTTAGATCTAGCCTATTGATTGTCAAATAAATAAGATTGCCTAGAATCTTTCTATACATTATGATATTCTCAATCACATTATTCTCATGTGCACTAAGCTTAGCATTGATATCAAGAGGTATTGAGATTGGCTTGCAATCAACCATGTCATAATATTTCAACATATTCAAAGCATATTGTCTTAGTGAACACCATATGCCTTCTAGTTTCTTGATTATCTCTATACTACTAAGGAAATAGCACAACTCTCCCAAATCCTCCCTTTCAAACTTAGCCTTAAGAAGTCTCTCTTCACATGATCAATCTCTATCTCATTGTCATCCATGATAGTCAAGTCATCCACATAGAGTAATGACCATAATATGAGCATCACTTTTACATACATAAAGTGCGTAATTAGTCTATGTGAAAAATCCAATGTTAATAATATATTCAAAATTTGGATAATTATCATTCACATATAAGGCCTTATGAAACATATATATATAATTAGAATAACTATCATCCACATAGCCATGTGGCTGCTTAACACAAACTTCTTTTTGCAACTCCCCAAGCAAGAAGTCATTTTTAACATCCATCTAATCCAATATCCAACCCTTTGATGTAGCCACTGCTATGATAGTCCTGATAGTAGCTTTTAGCAATTGGAGTAAAAGTCTCCTCATAATCAATGCCATGAGTCTTCATGGTCATTTTTAACATCTATTTGATGCATGATCCAACCCTTTGATGTAGCCATTACTATGACAGTCCTCAAATAGCTATTTTAGCCATTGAAGCAAAAGTTTCCTTATAATCAATGCCACAAGTTTGTGCAAATCAAACTTTCCTTATAGCACACAATAGATCCCATTAGGGCCAAAAACGTTTCAAAAAAGGCACTTATAAGAAAATGATTAAGTTACTAATTAGTTAAGATTTTGGAAAAATAAAACCGCCAAATTCGATTGTGAAGTTCACGGATCGAAGAGAGAACGAAGCTTCAATGGTGGATGCTATGCGAGAGAGAGAGAGAGAGAGAGAGAGAGAGAGAGAGAGAGAGAGAGAGAGAGAGAGAGAGAGAGAGAGAGAGAGAGAGAGAGAGAGAGAGAGAGAGAGAGAGAGAGAGAGAGAGAGAGAGAGAGAGAGAGAGAGAGAGAGAGAGAGAGAGAGAGTGTGTGTGTGTGTGTGTTGTTGGGGGTAAAGGCGCCTTTGCCGTGCCGCCCCGTGTATTACTATACTGACAGTACCCGCCACTGCACACTGCAGGTGGCGGGCGCCCGTCACATCACTTTATTCTTTATTCTTTTAGTGACAGTTTGAATAAAGGAAGGCCCGGTCACACATTGTGACTGTTGGAGTTCCCATTTCTTGTCTCTCTCTTTCTTGCTCTTGCTCTCCTGCCATAGCTCGCGTGCAAGCTTCGATCCTTCTCACCTTTCAACTGGTATCAGAGCTTGGCATTCTCTTGCTCGAGCTCGACTCGGTGCTTCTCTACCTTTGCATCAACTCCCTTCACGCATTGGATCTCCATCCCAGCAACCATATTCGATCTCCCCGAGCTCCCATCACTCCCCGGCTTCCCGAGCACCTTCCCAACCTATTGAGGCACCTTCAAGGCATTGATACTGAGGTATTTGATCATTCTTTCAGGGTTTTATTTCAGTCTATAGGTTGCAAACAGCAAGGGCAGCCATGGCTTCAAACCCTTGAAGCTTATTCCCCTCATATTGTGCCTTACACCTATCAAGGCTCAAAGAGGCTTGTCATAGGCCTTTGATAGGCCCTTCTTAAGCCCCCCATTACCCCCTTTTCAGCCCATGTGGAGCAGCAGCAAGTTCAGCACCCACAGGGAAGATTGCGTCATTTTTTTCCAGGCTGTGAGCACTCATCTACTTCAGCTCCACACTTGGCCATTGCTTCTTGCTCTCTACCTTGATCAAGAGGGCTATAGACTTCATGTTTGATGTCATTCAAGCTTTGGGCATTGGTCTTGATCATTCGGGGCTGATCTCTTCAGATTTGGGACTGTCATAATCTGTCATAATAGGCTGAAAACAGGGCAGCACCATTGGCATTAGCATTTGTTGCTTATACTCCATTCCGGTTGTGCTATTTGATGCCCGTATGCGGTCTACATGATGCCTAGTGCCTTGGGAATGTATGCACATGATTATGCCATGATTTTGGCTTGAAATATTGGCTGATTTGGGACTGTTATTTACTATTATACAGTGCTGGAAACAGGGCAGCCATACTTGGCATTGGCATTTGATGCTTATACTCTACTCCGGTTACCTTATTTGATGCCCGTATGCGGTCTACTTCCTACCCGGATGTATTGGGGATGTATGCATTTGGTTTGACCATGATTTTGGCTTGAATTCGGGGCTGAAATCTAATGTTTAGAACAGTAAATACATGCTGGAATAATAGTGGGCTGAAGGTACTTTACATGCTTTGGCACTTACCTATCGATACCGGATGTATGCTTTGAGCTTTGGCATGATTTCTCTGACATTTGGGGACGACTTGGAGCGATTTTGGCTTAAATACGGGGCTGAAATCTACTATTTAGAACAATAAATACATTCTGGAATAACAGTGGGTTGAAGGTACTTTACATGCTTTGGCACTTACCTACCGATACCGGATGTATGCTTTGAGCTTTGGCATGATGTCTCTGACATTTGGGGATGACTTGGAGCATATGTATGAGATTATGGGATGCTTTTGAGCTTCACATTAGCTCTGTCTTTACTGGCATTTGGACTAAATTGGCATGCTCATGGACCGCCTATGCCTCATGTCTCTGCTTGACAGTTAGGCTTTTGCATTACATGCTTTGGTTCGTGACATATGCTATTTGGTTCGTGTATGCCATACTGACATTTGGAGCTTGGATTTGGATGTATTTGAGCATTCCCGGCTTACTTGATCACTGATCTTGGTTGCTATTTGGATGTCATTGAGTTGACCGAGAGCTTATTTGAGCTTATGTATTGCTTCATGGTTAATACGACCGGTGCTTCATGTATGTCATGCTCTCTTGGATGCGCTTGATGCATTGACAGGGTCACTTATCACTGGTGCTTTCTATTGGGTTGTTTGAGCTTCTGAGCTCGCTTTGTACGCCTTTTGTGCCAGTGGGAGCATTTTACATGCTTGCTTGACCTTTGACAGTTGCATGCTATTGGAGCACTTACATGTATTTGGAGCAGTTTATGTCTTGAGCAGCTACATATGCATTGAGACTTTGGGATCATACTCCGATCTTTATGGATATGCATTGATGTACTCTTGGTTCACATGATGCTTATGAGTTGAGTCTCATATTTGGATCTTTCTCTTTGAGCAAACACCTATTTGTGTCAGGTTTTGACAGTTACAGGAACACTTTGCCTAGAGTGTCTGGGGGTGTGCCTTTCACTGGCAGATGTTATTTTGACATGCTTTGGTGTTGAGCTCATGTTCTTTTCACTATCATTGGCCTTGCTTATGTCTGTTTCATGCCGGCTTTGGACCTAGCATTGTTTGCTTGACATTGGATCCTATTTTGGGACAGTTTGCTCTCTAGACTGCATACCTGCAATTTATTACAGCAAGCAGTTATTGGTGGACTGAGGTGTACTTTTCATATTGAAATATCCTGATTTGGTGTACCGCATCTAGTACCAAGTGGGCAGCAACTTTTGGCACACTTTGCTCGCCCTTTGGACCCCGTTTTGGTCATTTTTGGGCAGTTTCTGCAGTAAAACAGCAAGCAGTTTTGGACTGTTTGGGCATTTCCAGCCTGCATAATGGCGTCATCTTCGCATGATAGTGCCATATTTAACATTACAAAGTTGGATGGTACCAACTACTCTTACTGGAAGAGTCAAATTTGGCAGGTCTTGGTGCAGAAATCTCAGATTAAGCCACTTCGGTTGAGTGGGGAGCAGCCTGAAACTATGGACAATGACGGCTGGCTTGAACTTGATGAGCTATGCAAGTCCACGATTGTATTGTCTCTCACTGAACAGGTACATTATAATGTATTTGAGGAAGCACAGAGTGCATGGGATCTATGGAATAAGATCAAGAATCTTTATGATAAGAAAAGTCCGGCGAGTCAGATGTACTGGTTGAAGCAGCTTATGGATCTGCGCATGAAGGATAATGCGACTATGTCTGCTCACTTGAGCCAGTTCCATGCTATACTGAAGAACCTGACTTCACAGGATATCGCCTTTGGAGAGGAAGTAACTCCCTTTTCTTGCTTGGGACTTTGAATGAGTCATGGGATGTTTTCCGTACTGCTCTTTGTGCCTCTAGTGCTACTCTAAAATTGGCAGATGTTGAGAGTGCTCTTCTTCAGGAAGAGGTGAATCGCAAAAACTTGGATGCCTCTCGTGGTAGTCATGCTTTGACAGTTAGAGGCAGGAATGACAGGTATGACCGTGGTAATGGCCGAGGCCGTGACTCGCAGAAGGGTCGGTCTAAATCTCATGGCAAGTCGCGTAGTAAGTCGCGTGGGGGCAATACAAATGTCACTTGTCATCATTGTGGGAAAAAGGGCCATATTAGACCACAGTGTCATGAGTTGCGCAATGAGAAGCGCAAGGATAAGGGAAAAGATAAAGTGCAGGAGAAGTCCTCTGATCGCAGCATAGTACCTGCGAAGTCCAGTGTCAAGATTGAGGAAATTAATGTCACGCAGACTGAGGAGTCCGATGGTGGTGATGAGTTTATACTTGCAGCTAGTTCTTCTGATGCTTCACACTTGACTGAGACATCTAGTATGTATGCACAGTGCTGGTTATTGGATTCAGGTGCGTCCTTCCATGTGACACCTTACCGTGAGTGGTTTCACTCTTACCGTACTGTATCTGGATCAGTTAGACTTGGAGATGACAGGTCTCTTGATATTGTGGGTTGTGGAGATATTCAGTTGCAGTTTTCCACTGGCAGTTCCTTTTTGCTCAGGGATGTACGTCATGTACCTGCGCTTACGCGCAGTCTTATGTCTGCAGGACAGTTGGATGATGCAGGATTTCATGTATGTTTTGGGGATTCTGCCTGGAAGATTACTCGTGGTAGACTTGTGCTTGCTAGATGCGCCAAGTCTGGCAGCCTCATTCTATGAGTGCCATTCAGTTGGCTAAGAATCCGGTCTTCCATGCGAAGACGAAACACATTGAGGTGAGGTATCACTTCATACGTGGTGTCGTGGAGGACAGGTCTGTTGACCTTGTCAAGATCTCCACTGACGAGAATCCTGCAGATCTGCTCACGAAGAGCCTCACTACTGAGCTCTTTGCCTTCCTCAGGAGGTTGATGGGCGTTGGATGAGATGTCGCCTTTCCTCATCCCTTGTACCTATGTACATTTGTACTGTCTTTTCTTTTTCTTTTCTCTCTCACTAGGGCAGATTCGCCTTTAAGTGGGAGGTTGTTGGGGGTAAAGGCGCCTCCGTCGTGCCGCCCCGTGTATTACTACACTGACAGTACCCGCCACTGCACACTGCAGGTGGTGGGCACCCGTCACGTCACTTTATTCTTTATTCTTTTAGTGACAGTTTGAATAAAGGAAGGCCCGGTCACACATTGTGACTGTTGGAGTTCCCATTTCTTGTCTCTCTCTTTTTTGCTCTTGCTCTCCCGCCATAGCTCACGTGCAAGCTTCGATCCTTCTCACCTTTCATGTGTGTGTAAAATAGTGTACCTCTTTTGGTTTTCTCGATAGGTATATAGTTACATAGAGTACAATGCCGGGCAAGCAGGCCTAGTGGTCATGTACATTGCCCTTTATTCCCAACCACCTCCCCCCTAAAGGCAATGTGCCCAAGGCTAGAGGAAAAAGAATAAACTAAGTCTAAGTATGTACAAAGCTGAGGAGACTATACCTATCCAATCTCCATCATTTGTCGGCAATGGGCAAATCACTCTGCTAAAAGACCCTTTGTGAGAAGGTCTCTAGGGTTATCATCAGTGTGTACCTTGACTAGCTCAATGCTCTTGCTATCAAGTACATCCCTGATGAAATGATAATTCACCTATATGTGCTTTGTCTTTGCATGAAAGACAAGGTTCCGTGCTAACATGATAGCACTCTAACTATCATAGTGGAGGACATGAGCCTCAGTAATACCAAGCTTAGCAATCAAACATGACAGCCATAAGGCCTCTTTGCATGCCTCAGTGGCAACCACATAGTCTATCTCTGTAGTAGACAATGCAACACACTTCTGCAACCTGGATACCCAAGAGCCCTCGTGAAGGTAAATACATACCCTAAGGTGGACTTCTTGCAGTCTTCATGTCCAACATCATTTGTATATGTAAAGACAACAACAGATGCCTTTTGCTATCCAAAGCAGATGCGCGAATCCTTTGTGCCTTTGAGGTATCTCATAATACCTTTCACTACTTCCCAGTGCTTCTTGCTAGGGTTTGCCATGTACCTGCTAACCACTCCCATTGCAAAGGCAATGTCAGGATGTGTAGCAACCATAGTATATATCAAAATACCAATAGCTGAAGCATATAGAATCTTGGCCATTTCATCCTTCTCATCATCAGATGTAGGGCTATCCTTTGCATCGAGTTTCACATATGGGTGCAATGGAATCCCAATCGCTTTCCCGCCTCCATATTGAAACGATGCAAAAACTTGGATACATACTCTGTTGGGATAGATAGAGAAGCCCCTTTGGTCTATCCCTGAGTATCCACATCCCAAGAATATGATTTGTATCACTAATATCCTTCATGCCAAATCTACCATATAGACTTTGCTTCAGAGAGTCTAAGGCATGAACATCCCTGCCTGCAATCAACATGTCATCCATATATAAGACCAAGATAATCAGGCTGCCATCTGGTACCTTCTTGGTATATAAGCAGTGAGCCACTTGACTCTTGTGAAAGCCCTGAGGCTACATGAATGTATCAAACCTGTGATACCATTCTCGAGGTGCCTATTTTAGCCCATACAAACTCCTCTTGAGTTTACATACCGTCTTCTCTTTTCCCTTTGCCAAAAAACCATCAAGCTGCTACATATATATGTCCTCATGCACATCACCATGTAAGAATGCAGTCTTTACATCCACATCCATCTGGATGAGTTCCATATCCTCGGTTGCAACCAAGCCCAAGATGGTTCTCAAAGTAGTCATCTTGACTACACGAGAGAAGATCTCATTAAAGTTAATCCCATGTTCCTACTTGTACCCCTTTGCAACCAGTCGTGCTTTGTACTTTGGCAAGGAACCAAAAGTGACTTTAATCTTATAAACCCACTTGCATGGAAGAATCTTCTGTCCATTAGGTAGATGCACCAAATCCCAAGTACCATTCTTTTCAATAGATTCCATCTCTGATAGCATAGCTTTGAACCACTTCTTGATATCCTGCTAGTCATTGCTTCCTTGAAGCATGACGGCTTACCACAGTCAATTACCATGATGTAATCAGTAGCATATTGAGCACCATGAACACACATATCATGTGGTCTTGAAGGTTGGGTTGACCTACAAAGTAAAGGTTCATCATTTGTAGGTTGTGGGGCCTGCAGATCTGCATTTACAGCTTATTGTTCTGAAATTTCAGCATGTTGTCTTGCCACATCTGGTTGTCCAAACTACATGTTTTCATGCTGAGACTGTGGGGCATCATGGAAAATACATTGCTGACCATTTTCAACATCATTTCTTGCATTTTCAGGGTCATCTACATAAGGTATTCACTAATGTCTATTGAGCACAATCTGTTGTCCAACAGGTATATCTTCCCTAAAAATAATCCTTCTGACCTCCTCTGTCTTTTCAGGCTACTTATGCATGAGATCTTCATGGAATATTACATCATTGCTGGATACTATTTTCCTTTTCTCAAGATCCCATAACTTGTATCCCATTTCACCCTTGTTACCATATCCTAAGAAAATGCATTTATAGGGCTTTGGTTGAAGTTTGTTGCGTTCCTCCTTACAGACATGTACAAAGGCATCGCAGTCAAACACTCTTAGATGAGAATATGAAGGTGGCTTGCCAAACCACTCTTCCTGAGGGACTCTTTCCCCCCAAAGATATGTTGATTGATTAATCAAGTGAATGACTGTTAATAGCCTCTGCCCAAAAACCATGGGGTAATGTAGCATGAGACATCATAGTACAAACCTTATCCTGAATAGTTCGATTCATATGCTCTGCAACTCCATTTTGGGGTGGATTATGGGGGGCAGTGAGCTCCCTCTTGATCCCTTTGCTATCACAAAAGTTTTGAAAGGCTTTGGACATGTATTCCCCACCATATGCTCTGCAACGCCATTCGGGGGTGGATTATGAGGGGCAGTGAGCTCCCTCTTGATCCCTTTGCTATCACAAAAGTTCTGAAAGGCTTTGGACATGTATTCCCCACCATTGTTGGAGCGAAGACACTTAAGTGTCTTACTAGTCAACCAATGCTAGGAATTTCTTAAATTTGTCACAAGAACTCAGTCTTACTACCAATAGGGTACACCCAGAATTTTAGTATAGCATCATCGACAAAGGTGAAAAAGTATTTCTTTTCCCCCTAGAGATAACCCTGGCATCTGACATACATCTAAATGTACTAACTCTAAAGGCAAAGATTTTAATGAAAGAGACTTTTTATGTGAAGTCTGTGCATGTTTACCATAAACACAATGATCACAGTGCTCAAAATCAGGATATTGAAGATAAGGCAAATAACCCAAACGAGTAATACTTTCATTCCAATCTGACTCATGTGTCTCAACCGGCCATGCCACAAGGAAACACTCGGCTACTCGGTCATGGAAACAATATTGTCACACACACTAGATACATGTAGCAGATACAAACTATCACTCTTTGAGCCTCTAGCAATAACCCTAGATCCCTTAAAAATCTTCCATTTCCCATCACCAAAGGTGGTATGAAAACCATCATCATCTAGCTACCTAGTAATGATCAAGCTTTTCTTGAGCTGGGGTACATGCTATACATTCTGAAGAGTTAAGACAGATCCATGTTGAAACTAAAGCTCCACACTGCCAATTCCTGCAATGTCACATGCATAGTTGTCCCCCAAGTGGACAACACCATGCCTACCCCCAGTGTAGTTTGAGAACCACTCATGATGAGGAGTGACATGAAATGAGGTACCTAAATCCAAGATCTAGGTTTGCATGTCACCATCCACATCTTCCACTAAGGCATGTGCACTGAAGTAAGAAGAGACAAGGAGTACATCCTGACCACTGTCGCTCTCATGGCTGACTACATTTGCTTCTTCAATCTTGACAATGTTCTTCTTAGTTGACTAACTGTCCTTTTCATCCTTGCTATCATCAATCTTCTTACTCTTTCCTTTATCTTTCTTCCACTTAAAGCATTCTCGCTGAAAGTGTCCTTTCTTGCCATAGTGGTGGCACTCCACATCTTTCCCACGAGATTTACTGTGTCCTTTGCTTTCATATTTCCCCCTCTATTGAGACCTACCTCTAGCATGCAAAGCATTGGATGACTTGTTAGATGTATTGTTTTGCCTATTCATCTCTTTCATAAGCAGAAAACTCTCTACATCAGAGTACAACAACATAACATTCGAGTTGCTCGTGGCTGTCTTGAAAGTATCCCAGCTTTTGGGTAGAGTACATAATAGAAAAGTAGCCATGAACTCATCATTGATATTGAACTTCAAGGCAACTAGTTGGCTGAAAATGGAATTAAACTCACTAAGGTGTACATGCATGGCTGTCCCCTCCTTCATGCGTAAATCCATCAATTTCTTCAGCCAATAGACTTTACTTGCAACATTCTTCTGAGCATATAATTCCTCTAGTCACTTCCAAATGGTGTAGGCAGAATCAAGCCCTTCTACGTTGAACAAAAAGGCATCAGAAACTGAAAACTCAATGGTCAAATGAGCCATCTCATTCAGCTCATCCCAATCTTCTTGCTCTATGTCTGTTGCTCATGTTCCTTTCAACTTGATAGGCTTCACATGTTTCTTTTTCACCAGGTCATTGTGCCAAATTGCAAAATTATGTGCCCATTCAAGCTTCTTGATGTGCATAAGATGACTAGTGTCACTACTGCTAGCCATAATTGCAGCTAAAATCACAAGAAGACAAGCCAAATCTGTAAAAAAAAACAAGTGACCACGAAGAGATGCAAATTGACCAGTAAAATCTATTCTTCACTATAAACAACACCAAAATGCTTGCATAGACTGATCTGTTTCAACCTAAAAAGGAGACATAAAGCATGTGCACCCAATGTCCAAGCATATGCCAATAATATCCATACCAAATTAGTACATAAGGACCTCAATGGAAACCGTCCAACTGTCCAAAATACTCTCTCTATTATGGCACTTGCGAGCTATAATTTTCCAGCCAAGACAAAATTTCCCAAGCTTAAAACCAACTCAAAGCATCCCCAAAATTATTCCCATGTATATGACATCCAATATAAGCATCTAGACATCACTTTGAGTACTTGAGATAGTGCCTGCAACAACCAATAGGCATGTCATTCAGTAACAAAATTATATTCAACCCTTGCTATTACAATAGTGAATTCATTGTCAAAATGAGCAATGATAGTGCTAAAGTAAGCTCCAAATTAGTACCAAATGGTAGGCATAACATCCCATGCCAAGTAGGCATCCATTTGGGCATGTATAAGCATCAAACAACCAATGCTATTCAAGCATATGCATGAACTATCAATGCTACCTTGTAAACTATTATGAATAGTCCAAGAAACTGAGTAAAACACTCACAATGTCAATGCCAAGCTCAAGAGTGAGCTCTCAAGTATCCAATGATGGTCTTGGAGTTGCCAACATTGATGAAGGAGATGATCAAGATAGTGGGTAGATCTATTTGCAGCCAAGATTTGTATACACTATCCTTAGAAAACAACCTTTGTATTTTCAATGTTAAACATAACTACACTCCAAATTAGCTCACAAGCTCCTCTACAAATCCGTAGAGCTCAAATCGAGCTTCATTTTCATTGAAGAAAATTTTGAATCTGAGTTTTCTAGCTCAAGTTATGAGCAAAATAGTGACCTCTGGTCAATCTACCCAAAACTAATATAGACTCATGGCTACTAACGTGATGGCGCTTGGATGGTTGGGAGGGTTGGAAGGCTACAATGACTCAATGCTAATGTGGGGGGGGGTCCTAAATGAACCTCCCAAGCTCCCTCTTGAAGCTCAGAGGCAATGGTAATGCTTATGCTTCAGAAGAAGCAAAGAGACATGGTTGTCCTGTTTCCAACTTGAAGTGCTCTTTCAAAAGAGCTCAAGACATACTCAATAATACCTTAGCTCTACCCTAATGAGGTTCAAAGGTGCCCCAAAGCAAACGAGATCAAGACAAACCTCAATGAAGAGTTGCCCTAGCTACGAGATTTCTAGCCAACTGCTACTCCCCAACTACACAAGCTCCCACTCCCAAATCCTGAGCTCTGATACCTATTTGAAGTACGTGGATCAAAGAGAGAATGGAGCTTCAATGGTGGATGCTACATAGGTGAGAGAGAGAGAGAGAGAGACAATGACACAACATATGGGCACAATAGTGTACCTCTTTTGGTTTTCTGGATAGATATATTAGTACATATAGTACAATGCCAAACGGATAGGCCCAGTGGTCAAGTACATTGCCCTTTATTCCCAACAAATTGCTTAGATGTGATTAATGAGAAAATATTTAATTCATTGAAGGGGTTAGCCATTACTTTTCCCTCATCTTTTAATTTATGTTAGGGTCACCTTTTTGACTATTTTTGACTTGAAACTTGGGAGGATTTGTATTTTTGAGATATGTCTAGCAAAATCACGTTCATATGCTCCTACGTCTTCTTTTCACACACCAACCACTCTTTCGCCGTTCTCTTCTTTGTGCTCACGTTTTTGTCACTATGAGATTCGTTTGTGGTTGATATGCTAAAATGCTTAGCGATATCTCTGCAAATAATATAGTGAGAGCGGAGTTTTGAGCCCGGGATGTGCCTAAAATTTGCCAAAAAATCCAGAATTTAGGGGAAAAATATTTAACATCAAAGGCGGCGGCTCCAGCTAGGACGATTTTAAGCACCAAGTGAAAGACGGCTTTTAAAAGGTGCCCAAGCGACACTTGTGGATTTTTGATAATTTTTCAGACTACAGTGCGGGATGTCAGGAGTTGCCAGTCAATGCGGGATGTCAAACCAAACCCCCAGGATTTTTCAGAGCTCGAATCGGATGCAGGACGATCAAGGGGCCACCACAAACGGTCAAGATGCGAAGAGGTGGACAAGTTTGTGACCAAAATTGAGTGTGCCTTTTGGAGTTTGACCCCCCAAAAATTTTATGATCAAGATGAAGGAAAAAAACGTGGATGAAGCGTGAAGCCATGGTGACAGGCAGCGCCGATTTTTGCGCTCCATTCTTGGTGAATCCATCATGGGGGTTGAATACAACCCATCTGACCGACATTGGCCATTGATTTCTCTCTGTGGGCTGAGCATATTGCCGCCCTTCGCTCATGGAATGATGGACTGAATGAAGAGAACCAGATCTAGTCTTTCTCTCTCCTCCCTCTCTCTCTTCTCTATGGGTTGTTCATGTGTGCCATCTTGATGAAGGAAGAATGAAAAAAATGGTGAAGGAAATTGATGGAGATGCTGAAGATTGAAGTGCAGCATTGGATTGAGAGCAATGGAGGCTCCGTCTGCTGGTTATGCATGCATTCAAAGCGTCTCGGGTTACATAAAAACATGGTATGAACATTTTTATGAAGAAAATGAAGGATTTTTTATAGTTTATGATGATAATTATGTTCTTATTGGATGAAAATTTGTTTGTGTGCTGTTTACATTATGAGTAATTACTGTTTATCAGAAAATGTTGGTTTTACAATGATTTACATGCTTCATTTAATTTTTGTAAACTCGAAAAGCAGTTTTTAAGTGGCAAAATGGTGTTTTTTCCGTTTCGAGTAGGGAAAAAGTGTTCCCATGGGGGGAATATGGAAGAAAAGTTGAATGCTAGTATGCTAAAGTGAGTGGAATAAGAAAAACTAGAAAATGGCCTATTTTATTAATAAATAAATCAAGAAAATGGGAAAAATAAGGAAAAAAATAGAAATATGACTTGGAAAAATAAGAAAAAATATAATAATTGTTTGTGGATGTGTGGTAGTGGTAAAGCATGAGGTTTAGCCTCAGTTTTCCCTATCTCTTTGTTAAAGTTAGTGATTTACCACTTTTTCTACATCAAAATATCACAAAATGAACCTCTACACCTATGCAACGTAAGCAATACCTAAACGTAGGGGGTTGGGAGGTTTGAATGGTGTGATTTGCATGCTGATTGTTGCTGATTTTTTGATGCATTTCATGTTATAGAGTCCGAGTGTTTTAATTAAGAGGGTAGTAGCACAAGTGTTATCTCGGTGCTATCCTTTCATCGCTGCAATGTGTTAAGGAATAAGCATTATAAAGCTTGATTGTGCACAAACACATTGCTGATTTGAAAAATGATATTTGAGCACTTTAGGATCATTTCACTTTGCATGTGCATGATTGATCATGGTATCGAAATATAAACCCTGGATGCATAGCACTTGTTTTCAATGACAATGACCCACGTTGAGTATGGCAAGGCATCCTAAGCCGTAGGATAAACGTTGGTTCTTGTGGGATTATTTAGTGAGGAAACATGGTATATCTCCTGGATTCGAAATGAAGAGTGGAGTGTGTTCATTTGTTTTATATGTTGAGTAGCGCATCAAGGGGCCAATCCCTATGATGTAGGAGAGCTGTAGTGGGACCGCGGTGTTTCTACCGAGAGGTTGCCTCCCCCGTGTATGTGATTATCGTGGTATTTATTGCCAATGTGTATGGGTTCTCCCTCTGTGGAGTTTATAGAAAGGGAAACGTTGGACTACAAAACGACTAAACTATAAACGCATAGATTAGGCTTTAGGGCAGTTTGTCCTTTAGCAGTAGATTGACACTCCTGGTCCGCGAGGCCATGAGGGTGTGTTTGTCTGTCATGAGCATGAGGTCCGTCTAGTGCCATAGCTAGTGCCAGCCCATTTCAGGTCCCAGCAGTGGTGCGTCTGCTGGGAGCTGCCTATAAGTGGTGGTTTTTGAATCTAGGGTTTCAAGGGACCCTAAATTGTCCATAAAATGGGGTTTGTTCAAGGATGGAAAAACTTGGCTTTTCCCATACAAAACTTACTAATGGACTTAGTTAGTTATGTAGAGCATGAGTCCTCTGCAGAAGATAATTTATGTGATGAAAAGAGTAGCCAATTAGTGGTTACCCCATCCTCTAATACGATGGTATAGGCCGAGGTTCTCCTTGGTGTGGTCTCTACTGTTAGAATATCAAGCTCTTTCATGTGTGTTTGACCGACACAGCTAGTCTAGCTAGATCAGTTAGGTACATTAAATAAGTCGGTTCTACTTCTGGTGTGAATGGTCTTTATGACCTTAGGTTGTATATGCACTAAAGTGTGTGTTGAATGAATAATGAGAAGAATGGAGAGAGGAAGCATGTTGCTTCACTCTGGGTTGCTCTCTTTTCTGCATCCATGAAAATGAACATGGTATCAGAGCCATGAATGGGCTCACTAGTGGAATGCACTGAAGAAGAAGACTTGAAGACTGACTTAAAGGGCTAGAAAAAGAAGAGGACTGACTGCCATTTCCATCAATGGTCACACAGAGGTATGTATTGTTGAGCATTGGATTCCTATTGCTTGAAGGAGGAATTGTGGCTTGCTGAGGAGCCTTACAAGGCTTGATTGAGTATTAGTGTGGGCCCTATCATGATCATTATCATCGAATGGTGCTGCTATACACTCCTGACAGACCTGCGTGTTTGCGCCTGATGAAGGCATGACTCTTGCTGAAGCCAAATCGACATGAGTGCTATATAAGAAGTCATCAAATGCTTGTGAGCATACATTGGAAGGTAGTTCAAGGTTACAAGAAGCCATTGCTTGTGTTGGAGCTTTGTTATGAGCTAAAATCAGAGTACACAAACCTAGGACAAAAGGTTGAACTGCTGTATACAGAGTATACATAGCATATGCAACACTTTGGAAGAGCCTTGAAGCTCTCTAACATGCTTTATGGACCTCATTGGAGCCTAGGAGCACTCTGGAAGACATATGTATCAGTTCTCATGCCTTTGAGCTGAAATTCCTTGAAGAAAATACTCAGATCTGGAAGTGTAAATAGGCTAGAAACCTGTCTCAAAATAGTGGGCAGCAAGCATTAGCTTCCATTGAAGCATTACATAACACTTGGCTGGCATTTGTCATATGTATGACATGGGATATGTCTGCTGGAGGTTTTATGGATTGAATTGAGCATTAAATGATCATGGAAGTTGAAGTCTAAGGCTAATAATTACTGCAGTGACATTGTCTTGGTGATTGCAAGCAGTAAATGCAATCTATGACTTGGATTCATGAAGACAAGATGCCTATAGTTACCAGAATGCTCATGTATTGAACCTAACACTTCAAAGTGAATGTCTGACATGATTTGAGGCTGTTTTGGAGCTGGATAGACTTTGGTTTACTGAGAAGTTGCTGATTGCAATCTGTAAGCATAAGGTTTGACACTTATACCTGCTATCTATGCACTGACTTGTGCCCCGTTGGTTATGTTTGGACTGCTACATGTACTAGGAGATGTCTATGAAGGTTTGGGACATGTATGACATGTATAACACTCAGTTTTGGGCTTGAAATCACTGCTGGTCATTCACAGAATTACAGTTTTCAGACTGCATGTATGTATCCTAGCAGTGAGGTTGGAAGAGTTTCAACTGAAGTAAATACATTGCATCTGTATTGACTGTTTTGCCTACAGGTTAGGCCACTTGGTTATGGGATGTTTTGGATTGTTGCTGGGCTGAAATACCCTATTTTTTTTACTACAATTAATTGCAGAAAACTGTCATAAACAGTTGTGGGTTGAAGTCAGTCAAGTTGACTTATTGGTTTGCAGGTAGTCAGGCAGTGTCTATAAAATGGCAAATGCAGATAGAACTGATAACATATTCCAGATTGTGGGAGAAAAGCTTGATAGCAAAAATTATGCAATATGGAAGTTCCGCATGGAGAAATTTCTGATAGGCAAGGGATACTGGGACTTAGTGACAGGTGTTGAGGCTGAACCTGAAGTTCCAGAAAGGAACCCTACAGCTGATCAAAGACGAGCGCATCGAGCTTGGATGGAAAGAGCTCGCAGAGTTTTACGTTGGTTGTCATTATGTATCTCGGATGCTATGGTGATGCAGATCATGAACTGTGAGAGCCCAGCAGATGCATGGAACATATTGGTCAAATACTATGGCACAACCACAAGTGCCAGGAAGATACAGTTGAAGCAGAAATTCAACAACATGGAGAAAAGAGCAGATCCATACAAGATTATGTCACAGAGGGTAAGACCATAGCAGATCAGCTGGCATCTATTGGTTCACAGGTTGAAGATGAAGATATGGTTGTAGTGACCTTAAATGGCTTGGGTCCTGAGTACAAGTCTTTTGACACTTCAGTGTCTGTGCGGGCTGAAATGCCTGACTTTAATGAGCTAGTTGCATTGTTGATTCATGAAGAGGTGAAGCTTGGCTTAGCTACAGGGTCAAGCAGTTCAAAGAATAAGGATGCAATTTTTTACTCGAATCAGCGCGGCCGTGGCAGCCATGGTAGGGGTTATGGATCTGGTAGAGGAGGCCAGCAGAATGCATCCTATGGTAATAGCAATCAACAATCATCAAATGCAAGAGGTGGTGGAAATTTTCGAGGCAGGGGAGATCTAACTCCCGTGGCAGAGGTTCATGGCAGCAACAACATCGGTCAGACAATCCAAATAAGGATAAGGATTGTCATTACTACGGAAAGTATGGGCATATTGCAAAGGACTGCTGGAAGAAGCAGGGAAACCAGAAAGGTAAACAGGATGGACACTATGCTACATCCAGTCAGGCAGATGACTCTGGTGATAGATTGTTTGCCATGCAATATGTCAAAGATAAGGCTGTTGAAAAATTATCTCATGATGCAGTGTGGTACATTGATTTAGGGGCATCGAACCACATGACCCCTCACGGTGGCTGGTTCACTGATATGGTGGCTGAAAAAGCATGGCTATGTATGCACAGGTGATGACACGCAGCATAGCATTGAGCATAAAGGCAAAGTGCCTCTTGTGGTTCATGATGGCAGGAAGAAAAATTTGCATGATGTCTTGCATGTCCCTTCAATTACGAAGAACTTATTGTCCGTCTGACGGAGCAGAACTTGCAGGTTAGATTCAATAAGCATGGCTGCTTTATTGAAGAGTTTGGCAATGGCTGCAAGTTGATAGCTCGTGGTCACAGGAATGGCAGAATGTTTACTCTTGATGCTTCTTTGCTAGAGCTAAATTCAGCTATGTTTGCCCATGGTTCTGGCACTGTTAGGGATTTGGAAATATGGCATAAGAGAGTGGGGCATGGCAATTTGCAAAGGCTGCAAATTATGCAAAAGAAACAATTGGTTACAGGTTTACCCAAGTTCCAATATTGAGATATTGGTCATGTATGCAAGGCTTGCCAGTTCGGTAAGCAATCACGATTGTCGTTTGTCAGGCATGTAAGACAGTACACGTCCATTGCAGTTAGTGCACTCTGATGTTTGGGGGCCAGCTCATAATGTATCTATGGGAGGTTCCAGATATTATGTATCTTTCATTGACGACTACAGTCGCTATACCTGGCTTTACATATTGAAAAAAAAAGATGAGGTCTTTGCTATTTTTCAGCAATTTAAAGCACAGGTTGAGAAGGAGTTTGAATGCTACATCTCTTGCTTGAGATCTGATAGTGGTGGGGAGTATGTATCAAATGAATTTGATGATTTCTTGGCTGAAAATGGCATTCGTAGGCAGCTCACCTGCAGCTACACTCCGTAGTAGAACGGAGTAGCTGAAAGGAAGAATAGGGTTCTGATGGAAGTGCTAGGGCCATGATGAACGAAAAGCATATGTCGCTTTATTATTGGGCAGATGCTGTTACGACAGCCGCATACATTCTGAACATGACTCCCACTGCAAGTATTCATGAGATGACGCCGTTTGAGAGGCTGTATGGCTATAAGCCGGATGTAAGCCACAAGAAGACAGCTCACTTGTTGATATCAAGGCAGCCTATGAGGGGAACCTTGGTGGCCAAAATCTCAAAGCAGAAAATGGCCATCCTATGAGTAGTAATGACATGCCTCTCAGTGAAAAGGTTCCAAGCCATGTAAGTCCCATTAGGACTTGCAACACTTCCACGAGATGTAGTTGTGATGGCAACATGGATAGAACCAATGGGCCTATGAGTGTTGATAGGCATTCTGTGTGTGGTTCTAATTTTGTTGCTAGTAAGGCTCTTGAGAGACCTTTGGTGTCGGAATCATGCTTCCGAGTGGATGTTGTTCCTTCAGTGAAAGCATGGTTCTTATGGAAAAAAATTGCAGTATGGACGTAAACAAGTAAAGACATCTTTTGCAAAGAGGATGCAAAATGCTAAAAGTCCACCTGTGCTTCACAAAGGTCATAAGGATGTGAGGCCATTTGGCCATAGGGATAAGTTTGCATTGAGTTCGTTAGACCAGTGCAGCAAATTGAGGGAATGCAAGAATATTAAGGGAAACGTGAGATGGGTTTGGAGACCCAAAATCTCCAAAAGTATGACAGGAGTGTCGGATGCAAGGCCAAGGATCCCACCTGGATATATTTTTTCGAACCCCCAAGAGGATAAGATTGGATATACATCAGACAATATACACTGCCTTGGGATACACCCATGTGATGTGCCTAGGCTTGAAGCTCTACCTAGTTTGGGTCGCATCACTAATTTATGTGAAAACCCAAATAGGGGAGGTTCAAATGAGTACAAAGCTATGATTCTTTCTCCCAAAGGAGCCACTCAGTCTCTTGAATGACCAGTTTATTCGGATGACAATAAATGTGGGACATGCGAGCCCACTGAGACCGTTCATTCAACTCATAGTGCCCAAGAAGGGATCGGTCTTATTGATGAGTTATTTGTGGAAAGGCTTAGACTTGTATCTCTACAAAAACCTAAGATCAAAAAATACAAGATCAAGCTTTTAGCTAACTTGCATGAGTAGCATGGGGCTAGTCGACCTATGATATGCTATCCTGGGCACCCTGGGTAGTCTGATAGGGTGTGATGTATATGCCAAGGACATCAGTATTACGTGGACCAAAATGACCTATCTAGTTTTAAGCTAGAAAGGCTAGCTGTTACGTCCAGATTTCATTAGGCCAAGAGGGCCGATCAGTTTTTGTAGTGAAATGTTTTATTTCATTAGGCCAAGAGGGCCAATTGTCTGTTTAGTATAGGTGTGGTTAATGGTTTCTTGTTTTGGTCTTGTGCTAGACAGGTTTGAAGAAGAGCTTAGAAGGAGCCTATGTTGCGCGGAGACTTCTCATGGCCCTATCCAAGTGATATCTCTCCTTTACGAGTAACGTGGTTTATGCTATATGTGTTTGTGCACTTGTAGGGGATTTTTCTTTTCTTGTCGGGGACCGGCGTCCAAGGCATGAAGTCCTAGGTTTAGGTTAGGTATGCTTGAGGGAGGTCTGAGTAGTCGTTGTCTCCTGTAAAGACATTGCCAGGCATCGAAAGACCTGTTTTAGAAAGTAGTCCTAGTGATCCTATTTTGCTAGCCTACTAGGCAGTCGTTCTAGGAGTTCTTGTTAGTTGTGAGGCAGTTAGAGAAGCTTGCCAAAGGAAAAATGATGATGATTGAGAGGAAGAAAAAAAAACCCTGAATATCTCAAAAGACAATAAATATGTACAAAGGTGTGTAAAAAGGGGTTCTAACCCCTATAAAAATAGAAAAGGAAAGAAATGAAAATTTATAAGCAGTTGAGCATCGCCTTGCGAAGGCCTGGTAGGTTCTTGGGGACGAGTCAAACCCGTGCTGGCCGATGCCTTGTCTTCCCAGGGGTGGCGTCTTGCTGGAAAAGAAGAAAGTAAGGAAGGTTGGAGTGAAAATAAAAGTGAGCGTTAGAAAAGGATTAAGTGTCGCCTTGCGAGGGCTTGGTAGGTTCTGGGTATCGAGACAAGACCTGAGGCTAATGCCCTGTTCTCCTTGGGTCACTACGCTTAGCTCCCTCCTTTTTACATGCCCGAGTATGGAAGAATAAAAACCTAAAAGAAGAAATGTGTTAAAAGAAAATACTTCTTGATCAGGCTATAGGAGTCCTCACTTAGTTGGAGCTCCTGGTTGTGTTGTCCTTAGTTAGGTAGGTAGTTCAGACCACCACTTAGGGTGACTTCTTTGATAGTTCTTTTTAGTTTGGCTGTGTTGGAGGTAGCCTCGGTTTTGTCAGGGGGTAGGGTGAGCATTGTGCTGTGTTTTAATATATATCTATTTTGTATCAACTTGATGCTTCCTTTGGTTATTTTGTGTAGATTTGTTGTGGGATTCGACGGGATGAGTCGCCCTATCCTATGGTCGCCAATGAGAGCGGAGTTTTGAGCCCGGGATGTGCCTAAATCTGGAATTTAGGGAAAAAATATTGAACATCGAAGGCGGTGGCTCCAACTAGGACGATTTTAAGCACCAAGTGAAAGACGGATTTTAAAAGGCACCCCAGCGAAACTTGTGGATTTTTGATAAATTTTCAGACTGCACTGTGGGATGTCAGGAGTTGCCAGTCAATGTGGGATGTCAAGCCGCACACCCAGGATTTTTCAGAGCTCGAATCAGATGCAGGACGATCAAGTGGCCACAAACGGTCAAGATGAGAAGAGGTGGACAAGTTTGTGACCAAAATTGGGTGTGTCTTTTGGAGTTTGAGCCCCCAAAAATTTTATGATCAAGATGAAGGAAAAAAACGTTGATGAAGCGTGAAGCCATGGCGACAGGCAGTGCTGATTTTTGCGCTCCATTCTTGGTGGATCCATCATGGGGGTTGAATACAACCCATTTGACCGACATTGGCCCTTGATTTCTCTCTGTGGGCTGAGCATATCGCCACCCTTCGCTCGTGAAATGATGGACTGAATGAAGAGAACAAGATCTAGTCTTTCTCTCTCCTTCCTCTCTCTCTTCTCTATGGGTTGTTCATGTGTGCCATCTTGATGAAGGAATAATGAAAAAAATGGTGAAGGAAATTGATGGAGATGGTGAAGATTGAAGTGCAACATTAGATTGAGAGCAATGGAGGCTCCATCTGCTGGTTATGCATGCATTCAAAGCATCTTGGGTTACGTAAAAACACGGTATTACCATTTTTATGAAGAAAATGAAGGATTTTTTAGAGTTTATGATGATAATTATGTTCTTATTGGATGAAAATTTGTTTCTGTGATGTTTGCATTATGAGTAATTGTTGTTTATTAGAAAATGTTGGTTTTACAATGATTTACATGCTTTATTTAATTCTCGTAAACTCGAAAAGCGATTTTTAAGTGGCAAAATGGTGTTTTTTCCGTTTCGGGTGGGGAAAAAGTGTTCCCATGGGGGGAATATGAAAGAAAAGTTGAATGTTAGTATGCTAAAGTGAGTGGAATAAGAAAAATAAAAAAAATGGCCTATTTTATTAATAAATAAATCAAGAAAATGGAGAAAATAAGGGGAAAAATAGAAATATAACTTGGAGAAATAAGAAAAAATATAATAATTGTTTGTGGATGTGTGGTAGTGGTAAAGCATGAGGTTTAGCCTCAATTTGCCCTATCTCTTTGTTAAAGTTAGTGATTTACCGCTTTTTCTACATCAAAATATCACAAAATGAACCTCTACACCTATGCAACGCAAGCAATACCTAAACGTAGGGGGTTGGGAGATTTGAATGGTGTGATTTACGTGCTAATTGTTGCTGATTTTCTGATGCATTTCATGACATAGAGTCCGTGTGTTTTAATTAAGAGGGTAGTAGCACGAGTGTTATCTGTCAAGATTGTGGGAGAGAAGGAAGGAGTCTCGCTTGAAGCTTTCTTGCTTGCACAATGGGGGAAGACACACAAGGGTGGAGGCTGAAAACAGTTTTCCTCTTCTTAGTTGTGTAAGCCAAAAGAACTCTAGTACAAAGAAATAGAAGAACCCTCTATATGGGTCTCAAACCAAACTCAACTAACTAAGGTGGCATACTAACTGAGCCACGAACTAGAATAGATAAGGATAGCTATCATGTAGCTATTATTCATGGGCGGTGTACCAACCGCATCTGCAACCGACACGTCGGTGACATAAATACACAACGGTCACCCTGGCGTATCACGAGTGGAGCTCGATATCTCAACACTCCCCCTCGAGCTCAATCCCAATTCCTGCACACCAAGCAGGTCTCTGAACTTGCGCAGCTTCTCTGCGCCCAATGCCTTCGTGAATATGTCAGCTACCTGATCCTCTGTGCTGACATAAACTAGATCAATAAGACCTAGTAAAACCCTCTCTCGCACATAGTGATAATGCACCTCAATGTGCTTTGTTCTAGCATGATAGACTGGGTTATTTGCCAAGTGTATACTACTCATGTTGTCACAATAAATGACAACTGGCCCATCTGTAGACTGATGCATATCATAAAGTAGCTTATGCAACCAAGCTACCTCACATGCAGCCATTGCTGCACCCCTGTACTCAGCCTCTGTGCTCGACAAGGCAACTGTAGGCTGTTTCTTGCTGCTCCAAGTGACTGCAGCACTCCCAAAAGAGAATACATATCCACTGGTAGATCGTCTATCAGAAATACTACCAGCCCAATCAGCATCAGTGTATCCATGCAACTGTATCTGAACCCCAGTCTCATAAAATAGTCCATACTGCAATGTGGACTTCACATACCTAAGTATGCGTCTAGCCGCATCCAAATGTGGTTTCCTTGGAGCCTGCATAAACTGACTTACCAATCCAACAGCATAGCTCAAATCTGGCCTGGTAATAGTCATATAAATCAAACTTCCTACTATGCGTCTGTACATAGTAGGGTCTTCTAGAAGCTCACCTGCATCTGTGCTCAGCTTCACATTTTGCTCCAAAGGAACTGAAATAGGCTTACAGCCTGTCATCCCATATTTGGACAGCATGTCCAATCCATACTGCCTCTGCAAGAGCTGTATCCCACTTGGTGATCTAATCACCTCAATGCCCAAGAAATAACGCAGCTCTCCCAAATCCTTCATCTCAAACTTCTGCTTCAATAGCATTTTCACATGAAGGATATCTTCATCACTGTCACCTGTCATAATCAAATCATCAACATAAATGACAAGCAGCATAATACCTTTCTCTGTTTTTCTCACATAAAGTGAGAAATCTGCCTTGGAAATCTGAAAGCCAATAGTGACAAGATACTGTCCTATCTTGTCAGACCATGCTCTAGGTGCTTGCTTCAAGCCATACAAGGCTTTCTTCAACCTGCAAACAAACTCAGGATGAACAGCATGCACATAACCTGGTGGCTGCTCCATATAGACCTCTTCTTGCAAATCACCATGCAAGAAGGCATTCTTTACATCCATCTGATGTAAAGACCATCCCTTTGATGCAGCCATAGCAATGACTGCTCTTACGGTTGCCATCCTTGCAACCGGACTAAATGTTTCTTCATAGTCAATGCCATATGTTTGTGCATACCCCTTGACTACTAATCTTGCCTTGTATCTGTTCACAGAACCATCAGCATTGTGCTTCACCTTATAAACCCACTTACAGCCAATTGCATTCTTACCTTTAGGCAAAGGTACTAACTCCCATGTAGCATTTGCTTCCAAGGCATCCATTTCTTCATCCATGGCTTTCTCCCATTTTTCTTTTCCCATGGCTTGCTCAAAAGATGTGGGTTCTGGTTCCTGTATCACTTTGACCATATATGCATAGTGAATGGCTGTAAATCCATCATATTTCAGCCTATCCACAGGATACCTAGCTCTTGTAGACCTGCGCAAAGTAGGTTCACTCCCAGGTGCTCTCAAAACATCCCTGGTCTTCCTTACTCCAGGTGTAACAATAGAAGGAATACCCAACTCATCATCAATGCTCTGTTCTGAGCCACTGGATTCACCATCCACATAAGAGTGACCTGCATTCACATCAAACATGGGCTGATCAACCTTCTCTTTTCCTTTTCGTGATACCAGCATACCACTATCTGCATTGCTTTGAGAAGATTCTCCTGATCTCAATCTGCCTGTCCATGGCGAAGAATGTGAACCACTGCTAGAGGACGCTCCAGGTCCACTAATATTTTGTGACTGCTGCTGTGAATTCTGTGCAGCATTACCATTTTGTGCATCTATATCATCAATCACATTTACTGGTTTATACCAGCTACTCATCTCATCAAAAACAACATCTCTGCTCACTGTAAACTTACGAGTAGAAGGGTTATAGCATCTATACCCTTTTTGCTGCAGAGAGTAACCAATAAAGATGCACTTCTCAGCTTTTGGATCCAACTTGGATCTCAACTCATCTGGCACATGTACATAGGCAATGCAACCAAAAATTTTCAGATGAGAAATATCTGGTTTCCTACCAGTATACCTCTCCTCTGGAGTCATTCCATGTATTGCTGCAGTGGGAGTCCTGTTCATTATGTAGACTGCTGTAGCAACTGCTTCAGCCCAATAAAAATCTGGCAGGTCTTTTTCATTGAGCATGGCACGAGACACCTCTCCAATATGTCTGTTTTTTCTTTCTGCAATTCCATTTTGTTGTGGGGTATAACTGCATGAATATTGCTGCTTTATGCCATGCTCCTGCAGGAACCTTGCAAACTCATTTGAGAGGTACTCTCCCCCTCCATCTGACCTTAGGCATTTTATCTGCAGGCCTGTTTCTTTTTCAACCATAGCTTTAAGAGTTTTGAAATGCCCAAAAACTTCACTTTTCTTTTTCATAAAATACACCCAAACTTTTCTGCTATAGTCATCAATAAAAGTGACAAAATAATGACAGCCTCCAAGAGATGCAGCTTTAGTAGTCCACACATCAGAGTGGATTAATTCCAATGGCTTCTCACTCTCTTGAACATGTCTAGGAAATGGTTTCCTTGCCTGTTTTCCAAACTGACAGGCTTCACATACCTTATGCATTTCTGCAACCTTGAATTTGGGCAATCCTGCAACAATATTTTGGGCCTGCATTGATTTAAGTCGCTGTACATTAACATGACCAATGCGTTTATGCCAGATATCAATATCTGCAACTACACCGGTCCCATGTGCAAACATTGCTGCACTCAATTCAGACATGTCTGCATCCAATGTAAACATTCTGCCCTTCTTCTTTCCTTTTGCTATCAAGCGACCTTTATTTTTCATATCCTCAACAAAGCATCCATGAGGATTAAATCTGACCTGCAAGCCCTGTTCAACCATTTGACCAACTGAAACCAGATTCTTGGTGATATTCGGGACATGAAATACATCGGACAGGTATTTCTTTTTCCCACCCTGCATAGACAAGGGAATTTTTCCAATCTGCACAATAGGATGTGCAGTATCATCACCAGTCTCCACAAATCCTGGTTTTTCCATTTTTCTTGCATCCTCCATCCATTCTGCATGACCTGTCATGTGGTTTGATGCACCTGAGTCAACATACCATACATCATTGCTTTCTTCTGCACTTGTCATAGAATTGTTCATGTGCTGCACCATGAACAAATGCTCATTTCTGTCATCACCCTGTCTACTAGAAGATGCATAATTCCCTTGTTGCAGTTTTCCATTCATGATGTCATTCTGCTTTTTATAGCAGTCTTTAGCCATATGACCCATTTTACCACAGTAGTAGCATTCAACATTACTGTTTGCATTTTGGCCTCTTTGCCATCCACCACGACCTCTTTGGCTCCCCTTGCCTCTAGAGTTACCACGTCCTCCTCCATAGGACTGGTTTTCTTGAATTTGCTGCATATTCTGATTTCTGCCACGGCCTCCAAATCGGCCTCCTCTACCTCTGCCTCTACCTCTTCCAGCATTTGAGTAGAAGACAGCTTCTTTTGATGTTCCTCCTGAAGAAGATGCACCACCATTTCTCTGTTCCTCAGAAATTAGAAGAGCAATCAACTCCTCAAAATCAGGAAATCTTTCACGAACTGAAATGGATGTCCGAAACTGTGCATAATCCTTTCCTAGACCATTCAAGGTCACGGAAACTAAATCATCATCTTCCACTGGCGACCCAATGGAAGCAAGTGCATCTGCAATCTTCTTCACCTTCATGTGGTAGTCGTTGATGCTCATACTTTCTCTTTGCACATTATGCAACTCTTGCTTGAGCTGCATTTTCCTGGCTTGCGTATTTGTGCTATACATTTTTGACAAAGTATCCCATGCCTCCTTTGGCGTACTTGCATCCTGAATATGCACAATCATAGAGTCTGAAATACTGATAGACAGCCAATACATAACTTTCCTGGCTCTCTCATGCCATGTTTTAAATGCCTGCATTTGTTGTTGATTGGGAACATCAGGAAGAACTGGTTCTTCTTCATTTCCTGCAACAAATTCCCAATATCCTTTTCCCATAAGGAAATTCGTCATTCTAAACTTCCATGCCTGGAAGTTGTTCTTGTCAAGCTTTTCAGTGACAATCTGTGAAAGAGAATCAGACGCCATTACAGAATACTGCAAGAAATTCTGTCACTGCAAAAAACACAGCTTCACCCTCACAAGGGCAAATCTGCAAAACTGGCGAAAGTGGTATTTGACCACACAGTCACTTCCTAGTGACGATTTTGCATAAACAGGAACCAAGGATGATTCTGAAACTCCCAATGTCTCTGCGCACAAGCATACGATGCAATTTCTACAGTAACTTTTCACCGACCTGTAGAACAGTGGTCGCACAGCATAAAACTGAGCCTTTTCTTGAGTGCGTGCAGAAAACTTCCGTCTGCAAAACAGGCCCCGAAATGGCCTCAAATCAAAAAAACAAGGTCGCCGAGGGCTAAAGCCCTCACCCGCAGCATATACTGCCCTCTTGCTTCACCGCGAAGGGCGTCTCAACCTGAGACAATGCACTCCTGCAATTTCCGGCTGTGCTACCTGCAGAGATCTGCTCCCAAAACAGGAAATGAAAGCAACACTGCTCCTCTTACCAGACCACCGCGAGCTTGGCTTGCTTTCTTGAGCTCCTTACCACGAACAAGGCTCTGATACCATGTCAAGATTGTGGGAGAGAAGGAAGGAGTCTCGCTTGAAGCTTTCTTGCTTGCACAATGGGGGAAGACACACAAGGGTGGAGGCTGAAAACAGTTTTCCTCTTCTTAGTTGTGTAAGCCAAAAGAACTCTAGTACAAAGAAATAGAAGAACCCTCTATATGGGTCTCAAACCAAACTCAACTAACTAAGGTGGCATACTAACTGAGCCACGAACTAGAATAGATAAGGATAGCTATCATGTAGCTATTATTCATGGGCGGTGTACCAACCGCATCTGCAACCGACACGTCGGTGACATAAATACACAACGGTCACCCTGGCGTATCACGAGTGGAGCTCGATATCTCAACATTATCTCGGTGCTATCCTTTCATCGCTACAATGCGTTAGGGAATAAGCATTATAAAGCCTGATTGTGCACAAGCACGTTGCTGATTTGAAAATGATGTTTGAGCACTTTAGGATCATTTCACTTTGCATGTGCATGATTGATCATGGTATCGAAATATAAACCCTGGATGCATAGCACTTGTTTTCAATGACAATGACCCACATTGAGTGTGGCAAGGCATCCTAAGCCGTAGGATAAACGTTGGTTCTTGTGGGATTATTTAGTGAGGAAACATGGTATATCTCCTAGATTCAAAATGAAGAGTGGAGTGTGTTCGTTTGTTTTATATGTTGAGCACCACATCAAGGGGCCAATCCCTGCGATGTAGGAGAGCTGCAGTGGGGCCACGGTGTTTCTACCGAGAGGTTGCCTCCCATGTGTATGGGTTCTCCCTCTATGGAGTTTATAGAAAGGAAAACGTTGGACTACAAAACGGCTAAACTATAAACACATATATTAGGCTTTAGGGTAGTTTGTCCTTTAGCAGTAGATTAACGCTCCTAGTCCGCGAGGCTGTGAGGGTGTGTTTGTCTGTCATGAGCATGAGGTCCGGCTAGTGCCATAGCCAGTATCGGCCCATTTCAGGTCCCAGCATATAGATGCAAGCACATGCAAGTACAAATTTACCATCCAACTAGATCCAATTCATACATCTTGGAGAAGTATACATCATCTAGTACTAATAGATGAGATAGAGGCTAACAACTTGCAAACTCAAGGAAAGAAACATATAGATTTGTGGGTGGATGGAAATATTTATCCCAAGAGTCATTTCACAGGTAAACCTCCTAAATTTTTTAATATTCATGTCTACGTAAGGTATGTTGGGGAAGGTTATAATGGGATGCTTGGCTATTGTACAAGGTTATGCTCTGCATTTTGCACATACATGGCTCAAATGAACAAAATGAGAAAATCATTATTAATTTCATAGACATGAATTTATGAGCTTATAAATAAGATTGACATTCTGGAAAATGCTAATAAGTCATTGCAACAAAAGCTAGCACACTTAAAGGAAACTTTAATAAGATTCAGAGAGAGGAAGAGATCATTAAAAAATATAACAAGCTTGTGTGAGACAGTAAAGAAAAGAAGACTAAATCTCGTCAAGAAATATGTTTCTAACATATCAGACATTAATATTTGAGAGAGTGAGGAGGGAATCAATCTTTTAAAAGAGACAATGAATAAGAATGATATTTTCAGGATTCTTAAGTCACCTTAGAATGTGGATTTGTGAGGCCCAACTCTCAAAGATTTGGTAAAGGACTTAAAAGACATAGTAAAACCAATCGAAATTGTAGAGACATGTGATATTATGGGTATTAGTCGAAAATGTTATTATGCTATCTCTAGATTATAGTTTTAAAATCCTAAATGTAATAGAATAACTGCATTCGGGTTGCCTATAGCCCTTACAATATCAGTGTAAGGACTACTATGAATCGTAATATTCCACATGTTTTTGGGAAATACATTCATATTGAAGTGTCTATGCCATGCAAAAAGAAAAAAGGAAAATCTAGTTTTGAATACAATGTGTTTAACAATATATGGGTTGATTTAAGAAGATTGCAGATTGCAATGGTTCACATGTATATACTCACATTAGAGGAATGTCACGGTGTTTTGAAGTTTGCCTTGAAGTTAGATGAAGCACAAATTCAAAAAGGACAAAAGATGAAAACAATCAGCATTTGCATCATGAACATGGTATTGGACTACGACAATGGTGGGGTCAAGCATCAATTCATAAGTTTCAATTTGAGATGGAGATTTGGTGGGTTGGTATAGTTTAGGTACTGATATTGGGAATCGTCAAACATTGCAATGGTTGTTCACTCATACATGTATTCTAAACATTATAAGGTTTCAAAGTGAAGGAGAAATGTTGGTGTTTGATGGAGTTGGTAATTTTAATGTGAAATGGCACATGAGCATTGACTTAAAAACTATCAAATGTATGCTTGGAATATGTAATGGAGCAAATGTAAAATATCATTGTATTTATTTCGTGGAAAGTGTTGGGTCTAAAGATTAGAGTAACTTGTGCCTTGCAAGAAGAGTCCCAACTAGAGACTCTATAGATTTAAGTAAATTTAAAAGCAAAGAAGACATATGGGATCCCATTCTTTCAATTCCTCTTAGAAATATTCATATATGTACTTTGTATGTAGAGATTAGAATAATTGACAAACTTCTTAGGTTGTATCTTGACTATGCATACTCATTTAAGCCCTTGTCTTTATTGGATGAGTGTATTGAAAAATGTGAGGCATTACTCTCCAAAATGGGTTTTGACGGAGGTCAAGTTCACTTAAGAAAAGATCCACCACTTTTAGGAAAAACAAGAGATGTCTTGGCTGATGTCTCAACAAGAGGCTCAAAATCTAGATGCTTTTTGGAAAACCATATAGAAAAACATGTGAACATTACTTGGAGCATTGGAGAGAGCTGCGTGGGGTAACGACAAACTTTGCAAGCACACCGCGACTTGCATGTCTAAAGATGGAGGCTTGGAGACACCTCAATGTATTTCTAAAGCTCCTCAAGCAACAAAAGACAACCTACACATATCTTGAAGAGTCCAAATATTTGATTAGAAATCTTATTCAAGCAATAAAGGAGGCATGGGGAGAAAAGGATATCACATTTTATTTGGTAAGAGAGAATATTTAATCCAAGTTTTCTTTGATAAATTTTCCAATGGCATAAAATGATTGTTACTCTCTTTTATTTGTAGCATATTCTTCATATAAATGAGTCTTAATTTGTGGAGGAGTAAGGCCCCCTAGCAACTTATAGTGGCCAAGGCATGTAAAAATCTCACTATCAAGCATGTACAATATTTTTTCAAAGCACAAGACATGGAGGAGGAGTTACAAAAAGCAAAGCTCCTGAGGAGCTATTCAATTGGTTTTTTTGACAATAGGTTCAAAGAATGAATACTAAGGATGACAATGGAACCTGAGAATTCATAGTATTTTTCAAGATAGAAAAATACAAAGCTAGCTCTCAAGAGCCTTTACATCATCCTCCTCCTTAGGGAACTTTTCTCTATAATGTAGAAAATTTCTTCTCTTGTAGCCAACTATTGATTTTATATCATTTTGATTTGCTGCCAAATCATAAGATGAGAGGGCCAAAAAGTATCCTGCTCTAGAAGTAGAGAAACTAGAACCATACCCAAAAATCCTAATTGCTGCTACCTTCTCCAAAAACATCACCTTGTGTGCATTATATTGTAGCCCAGAGAAACGAAGTAGCCTTGTAAGTGCCTTAATACATAGTATAGGCCGTGTTTCTTCCTTGATAAGAGGTTATGGAATACCAAGAAAACATGGGGATTAATCCTTTCCAAGTAATGGCGAAGTGTAACATCTTTGAATGAACTAGCACCAGCTCTTGAGCCTTTCCCCCGTCCCAAGAAGTTATTAAAATCTTTAATCCCCAATTGCAAAAAAGATTAATGTCAAATGAAAGTTGAAATCAAACATATTAATGTATCTTACAAATTGGAGATAATAGTACCAATTGATTTTCATCATTCTCTAGCTTAGTTGGATTGCATATATTAATTGATGATTGTGCCTCATTGGTATCTTGCAATTCTTTAATATATTGTGACTCCTCTCTTCCAAAATTGGAAATTCCAAGTGGTCTTGAAGGTGGCCGAACTCCTCATCAGTAATCCCCAACTTTTTCTCAGCATCGTTTGCCTTCTTGAAACAAAGAGAAAGGGCATCCCTTACATCAATAAACTTGTCATCTATAAATTCAATGTCTAGTTTAAGTAACTCTTCTTTGGATTCATTTTTGACATTAACAATGCCATTTACAGCATCATAAGACTATGCAATGATTGCTAAACAATAATCCTCCCTCAGATTGAAGAGCCTTTGGATATCTAGTAGCAGTATGTATTCCTTGTTCTTAATAGGGAAAGTTGGAAGAGAAGGAATAGTATAGATAGAAGAAAAGTCACATACAATATCTGCATTTACATAGCTTTCTTCAATTATGGTCTCAGCTTTGAATTAGAAAACATCTAGTTTATGTAAAATAGTGGGGATAGACGGGGTAGGACACCGGTTAGCATGGGAATACCCAGTTATACTGACAAGGTATATGAGGTGTTGAGAGACCCAATTAGGGCATCAGTTATCAATAATCAAGTCTCTCTTTTATCCTTCCTTCTAGCTTTCATGGCTTCCCTCCTCTTTCTCTCTCTTTTCATGTCTTTTTCTCTCTTTTGCTAGTCTTTCTCTCTCTTCTTCTCTCATCTTCTTCCACTTTCTCTCTCCTCTCTATAGTCTCTCCCTTCTCTCCTCTTTCTCTCTCCTCTCTGCACTCTCTCCCTTCTCTCTCTTCTTCTCTCATATTCTTCCTCTTTCTCTCTCCTCTTTGCAGTCTCTCCCTTCTCTCCTTCTCTCTCCTAGGTCTCCTTCATTACAGTTGGTATCAGAGCATAGATATTTGGTCCTTTGTTCTTTCTCTTTGCTCACATCCAGTTCTATTTTACAAAAAAAAAACTAGTCAGACAGGTACAGCAAAGACAAGAGCTGTAAGAATCAATGATGGAGTACCACATGCTGCTAGCAACCTTTCTTGGAAATCTCACAGGAGCAATGGCTAAGTTGGAAGCTCACATGATATGGAGAGAGTTTTGACTACAGTTTACTTTTCAAAGAGCGTGCCCACAAGAGAAGGAACTTCCTCCCCAACAACAGACCAGTGACAAAAGCCTAAGTGGCGCATTAGTAGCATCTTCCTTCCAACAACTCCCTCTCTCCTCTCTAATGTGTACCCATCACTCAAGGATCACTCTCTCTCTCTCTCTCTCTCTCTCTCTCTCTCTCTCTCTCTCTCTCTCTCTCTCTCTCTCTCTCTCTCTCTCTCTCTCAGTCAAACGCACCAGCAACGATTCCTTCCTTTAAAATCCTCGATTTTATCATGGCGACGAGCACGAAGAAGACTAAGCTGGTGGTCCAACTAGGCCCTCGCCATCTCCCCTAGGAGCTCTCTGTGTATTTCAGGCTTCTGGCCTCTCAAGCATAATTTGAGAGCTCTTGATGCATCTCCCTTTTTCTCTCGATCTAGAGTGCACCTGACATCTATTTTTTCCTCTTTTTGTTCTGTCATGACAAGCATGGATGGTCGAGGACATGGTAGTGCCGATTTCTACTTTCCTGGGGAAAACCCTTAGCATCGTCGACTATGCCTTGTTTCCCCAATTCCTACCGACTTAAGAAAAACCATTTCAAAAGTCTACAACATCTTCTTTTCTGGCCAAGGTGTTTCCCTTCGAGGTCTTTTTATCATTGACAAGCAAGGCATTATTCAACATACTACCATCAACAATCTTGCAATCAGGCGTAGTGTGGATGAGACCCTTAGGATCCTCCAGGTTGTTCAATACGTGCAAGACAATCCAGATGAGGTCTGTCTCTTGCAGGCTGGAAATTTGCTGCTATGTTGAAGGACATGATTGTGCAACACAAGAGGAGTAAGAACTTTATCAATGGTTTTGCAAAGGAAAGTAGGCAGCAATGTAGAGGGTACAACAAGAAGAAAGGAAGTAGTGAAGCAAGCAATGCGACAATGATCCAAAACCTTGGGCCCCATCAGTTACATCCGAATCAAAATCCTCCTTGACCTTTTTCCATATGATTAGTATCACAGCTTCAAGTTGGCATGCTATCTTGCAATTCTGCAACCACCTCATGCTTTGATCCAAAAATTTGGATCCTTCTTTTTTGGGCACCTATATAATCTTTGAGCTTTCTGAAAGTGTGCATGCTCTCTGGATCGAATCTTCCAACAAGTTGATGGACACGAAAAGGAAATTGCATTCCTTGAAGTAATAGGAACTCTCTCTCTGGTTCTTTACCAGCAGATGCTACTGATGTATCTAATTATGATGCAATCCTCTTCATGTATTTCCTGGATAACTATATAGTAGCAAGTTTAATCTTTCCAACCACACTAGTGTCAAGCAAACATTGAGTTGCTATGGCTGATCTGGCAAGCAAAGAGGCTAACTGAAGCTACTCCTGGACTGCCAGCAAATAAGACACATGCTCAAGCTCAGCATGTAGATGTTGTTGTAGCCAGTAAAAGTTCAAGACTATCTTGAGCTTCAATAACTTGAACAACAATTGCTATTGCTACTCTGGTTCCTATTGTTCCTATGGTGCCAACATCATAGTTGGGATCGCTAGTAGCAGAATAGCAATACATATGGTATTGTATATGGTGGATGACAAGCCATGTATGAGGGGATTCTTAGCATGATATAGAGGACAAATACAACATACTGATCCAGAAGACCATGTGCAAAATTTGGGATTTTTGTGCAAATTACTAGTATTTGTAATGAAATTGATTGCTTGACCTGAACATGTCTAGGACTCAAAAATAGAGAATTGGCTCAATGCTGATATGGGGATATGGATGCTTGACTTCCATCAAATGGTCATGTATGCGAGCAAGATTGAACATACTAATGTGATGAACAAGGCATGATCTATTTGGATCAGAGTACACACCAGACAACATATGATCACATGCAATTATGCAGGCTTGGAATCCCAGTGTGCTATCTTGCATGTATCACAGCAGGCATCCCTGTAGTCAGCCTCAGACTAGCTCATTTGACATGTTGACAATGACAGTGTTAAACATGGGAGTGCATGATAGGTGTTTTGATGCTAATTGATCTATGGATGTGGTATGGTTATGCATCAGAGATTATATCATAATTAAAAAGGATATTGACACATTGAATTTTTCGGCAATGACACTTATGGTGGCACTCATATGCTCATGCTAACATTGAGATGTCGATGAACTTGTCTATGTTGGCAATTATGTACCCCTCTTTTGCAGTGATGCTTATGTGGTCATGAGATGATCATGTTTGAAAAGTTTATGCTCTTGTTGGAAATGTATTAGCCCTAATAAGAAAGGATTAGGTTCATATTGGCAATGGTTCTCGCTTACAGTGATGCATGGAAATTGCAAAGTATTGCAGGGATGCAGACTCAGGGAACTGCTAACAAAAGTCAATTACAGAAAAGCCTTCTTATGTGATTGAGTGCAGACCCCATTGGTTCATTCGAAGAGGGCATTGTCCCCTTCAATATAAACTAAAAATCTTCCCATTCCGCCCTAAGGTTTGGGAGATATGCCCAATTTTGTGCTCAGAGGTACTATGGGATATGCAACAGTCTTACACAGTCAGCCCACAAAAGTCAATTACAGAAAAGCCCTCATCATTTATTATCAGAGATATCTTTACATAGCATTGTAGAGGGGATTGAGAGCTTTAATTTGAATCAAAAAGTTTGGCGATCAGAGCTTCCTAGCTCAAGATATTGCCATTTCCGTAACAAGGGGTCTGGTGGACTATGGGATGGCAGGCCACAAGGGTAAAGCAAAGGCCCAAGAGGACTTCTAGCATGAAATAAGGGACTCCCATGCCTCAATGAATGATCCTAGCTCAACCCAAGAGGATCGTGAAGACATGTTTGAAGAGGGTGCCCTCGAGATGGACCGCTTCTCTATGCTCAACCATACTCTATGCCAACATGAGACCCATCATGCCGACCGACACGCATCGAGAGTTGGAACAACGCCATAGGGAGATGGAAACCCGCCAAGATCAGCATCATTCCGAGATGATGTCCAAGATGGACTTACTGATCGAGCACATGGGCGCCCTCATCCCCGCCATCGCACTCTCCTCAGCTCAGCCCAAGGAGCATGTCCCTCCCCGTGAGGCCATCCCCTCCTACCTTGGAGACCGAGCGTAACCCACAATATTTTGGTGGCACCCATGGCCTTCCCCATAGCACCTATGAGCTGGGTGAGCCCCCTATGCGACATGATGAACCCATTCTCCCATCACCTGTGACGAACCCTTCTAGCCCACATCCTTGGGACAGCAACTCCCCCATAGTGGAAGCTATATGCAAGGGAAAAATGCAAATTTTGGGCAATATAGTATGCAGGGAGCACATGGGCAGCATGCACATGGCAGTTTTGGGCAGCAAGGACCCAATGTTCAGTTTGGTTTCCATGTATTGCATGGGCAGCATGGAAATTTTGGGCAGCAAGGCCCTAATAATCAGTTTGGCCCACACACCCATGGACATTTTGATCAGCAAGGCATGTATGGGCATTCTCATGAACATTATGAGTACCATGACCATTGGCATGGATTCGATGTGCAAAGGCAAGTGCATGCGTCTACTTATGGTCAACATGCATATGATGAGTGTGAATATTTTGAGCAGCATGCATCTGATGACTATATATGTTCTTATGAACTACATTCTGGTCACATACATGGACAACCATCTAGACAACATTATGTACATGGACAACATCATGCAAATGTATATGAGTATGTACATGGGGACCAACATCATTATTAGCAATGGAGTGCTTGATATCATCAACCACTTGATTATTACAATAAGCAACATGCACATCCTTATGAGCCACACAATACTTCTCAAGAATGATGCCATGATGAGAGTATCTCACTACTGTAGGCTCATGAGCAGATACCCCATCAGCCCAAGGCCCTTAACTTTGAATGCCCAGTAGTAGCCATGCATGTGAAACTCATGGACACGAAATGCCTAGGGATTGATGCAGTGAATGATGTATTGATTGCAACCTCATCTGCCCCAATCCGATTTGACCTAGTGGTTCCCAATGATTTTATGGACAAGTCAATGTATGCTACCGTATGGGTTGGTAAGGATCTTGTGCCACCATTAGTGCTTGATGATGACACCATGAATTACTTCTATGATATAGTGGATGCATTGGATCACAATTATCCTTTTGACCCCAGTGGTAGTATGGTAACCCATGCTTGTATGGATGACCCTTGTGCTCTTGATGCTTATTATGCAGGTTATCCATTTGATCCCGGGGAATGGAATGGTCTTGGAAAAGACCCATCCTGATTAGCATTTCACCAGTGCAATTCTTTCCCTACTTCAAGGATGCAATTTTGATTAAGCAATAGCTAAATTTGCCCCAGTCTGAAATGCAGACAACTTATAGACAGCATACTATTTTAGAACAATTTTTACCCTGCATTAATGATAGTCAAGTGTCACCTATATGGCTTGAAAGTACGCTTCATGAGCTTTGTTTTGACATGTCACATGCCTCAATTAGAGCTGCCCATAGGAAATTATGACCAGTTTTCTCCAACATGCCTATTATGGACAGCATGTTGTCCACAGCCCCTAATTGTCAAGAATTGGAGGCCAAACTCATATGCTATCAACCTTGGACATGTCATATACATCATATACACAATTCTATGCCCCAATTCCACATGAGATTGTTCTTCCCCATACCTATATTCTCCTTTGTAATGATGAGCAGAGTAGTACTCTGCAACCCCCCCTTTCGCTGTGAGCCATAAGTCCTCTTTTTGTTTTTTAGGGCAAAAACCTTCGGGATCAGGATGGAATGTAAAAGAGTGGGGATAGACAGGTAGGACACAGGTTAGCATGGGAATACCCAGTTATACTGACAGGGTATATAAGGTGTTGAGAGACCCAATTAGGGCATCGATTATCAATAATCAAGTCTCTCTTTTACCCTTCCTTCTAGCTTTCATGGCTTCCCTCCTCTTTCTCTCTCTTCTGCTAGTCTTTCTCTCTCTTCTTCTCTCTTCTTCTCTCATCTTCTTCCTCTTTCTCTCTCCTCTCTGTAGTCTCTCTCTTCTCTCCTTCTCTCTCCTAGGTCTCCTTCATTACAGTTTGTCAGCAATATATGCTTCTTGTTGGGGGTCCAAACATTCCTTTGCATCCTTCTCATTTTCCACCTCATCGAAAAGGCAGAAGCTAGAACATTTTGGTTCCTGAGATTGTTGTTCATCAGCTTTGATAGGATATTTAACAAGAGTATACACAATGAATGCAACTACTTTAGAATGAGCAGAACAAAACACATCTCATGCACAAAACTTGTTGAGAGAATGAGATCCACACTTCCTTGTGAATAGTGCCTTCTCTAAAGGTGAGCTCCCAATAGGTATATGAACATATTCCTTTGCATCCTTTTCAACCAAGGGAATGCAAGACTTTGAAACTCAGCAAACTCATCCACAAATTTTTTTTTGCAAGATTTCAAGACATGGTCAATATCCCAATCAAGGTTGAAAATATCCTTTGCAATTCCATAGTAAGATAACTCCATGCCATTCTAAAGAAGAAAGTGTTAGAGCCTTTTTTAGGGAGAAACCACTATGATTTGAGACAATCCAGGAATCCTCAATGGTGACTTACCTTTGACTGGAGACTTCTTAGCTATTCCCACACTTGTTTTTGCTGAGCAAGGAGAAGAAGAAATGGAAATTTTAGGAGAAAAGGCAGGACAACCAAAACCCCTTGACCTTGAAGACAACATTTTTCTTTTCCTCTTTGGAGTGACCACATCTTTGTTGAGATGGCAAGCTCAATACGTGTAGACATTGATGATGGATCACCTGGCTAGATGGGTCAACACATCTACACTTATACGTTAGTGGTCATTATGATCCTCATATGACCATTAACTTATCACTTACTATATTTAGTTTGTTATATCTACCTAAAATTGGCATATGAGGATCTAACTATATTTATGCCAATTTTCGTGCTTGTTTCTTCCACACGTTATATAATGTACACAAAGTATAGATAAGATATATAAATGAAAGTGGCCTACTAGGTCAAATAGTGCATAACTAACTATACTAATATCCTGCAAAGCTAATACATTGTAGAGATTGTGCCATATCATCTTCTCCATGATATTGAGCAAGAGAAACTATTCCAAAGGTAAGAATAGCTTCAATCACATCGTATCAACCTTTTCATCCTCCCGTCTTTTTTGCATTTTATTTTTCACATTTGCATCCACAATACGACACGAATAGGTCTTGAATGGCATCACACTCCCGTCAAGTCTCATGTTGTATATGTAGTCCACAATATGGCATGAATAGGTCTTTCATAGGATCATGGTTCCCTTCTCTTGCACTATATTTGTAGCTTTACGATATGGTGCAAATGGGACCTTTAGGAGATCATAGTTCTGTCCTCTCGTGTTGTATCTGTAGCTCCATGATACGATGCAAATAGGCCCTTCATGAGATCACACTTTCCTCCTCTCTAGTGTTGTATCTTACCTTGTGTGGTTCATATTTTTTGATTGATCTTCCTATCATTTTCTAGCAGGTGATGGCAATGACAAAGTAGACAACAAGGAAGGTTTATATAGACAATGGGGATAGTGAGGAAGAGGCAAGGCCATTAGAGATTCCACAAGCTTTCCCTCCTAAGATTCCTCCTACCCCTGGTTTTCCTCACTCTCTTGCTATGCAATCAAAGAAATCAAGTACAGAGATTGTGTGTTCTCCTCCTACCCATGGCAAGCTCCATGTGGTTAATGACTGACCCTATGATATTGCTAGAAAATCCTCTCCTACAATAGCTAAGTTTCCAACCTTCCCTAGAGCACCTACCCAACAAACAGGGTGACCTGGACCCTCTTTTGCTTATGTAGAAGAGCCTTCCAAGCCCAAGAGAAAGATAAGGTCTAGGTTTTACAAAATTCAAATGTGTTTTAGTGAGATAAGGAAGGCATAGGGAGCTACACAACATGTCATTTCAAAGATAGCTTTTATCAGAGTTGTCAAAGGACATTTCTAATAGATTATCAAGGGTGTCCATTGAAACTAGCATGCAAAAGAAATGGCAATTTGCAACCATTATTTGTGTTTACGATGAGGCAATTGAAGACTTTATTATTGACTTTATGAATTATGCTTACATTGTTGTTTCTCATGCTCTTAGGGTGACCTTGATGAACAAAGATTTTAGAAAGTCAACAAAATCAGATATAGGTTTGACAAGGTATTAAGTCCCTTGCCCACTACTGATAAAAAAACCTTTGGGATCCTTAACATTCCACCAAAATTGTCCAAGAGAGTGAAAGGGCCAAAGATCGAGGAGGTGACACATCGATACCCAACAAAGACTACATCCCAATAAGAGTTTGTCCCACAACAAAATGGCAAGAGGTCATAGAATCTAATGATGAAGTTTACAAGAGAAAAATCACTCTACTTGGTCATGTCAATTATAAGAGAATGGGTGGTGTATGGGCAAACGGTTGTCAATACTTCTTGCATTCTGAGGAATAGGAATATCTTAGTATATTTCTTGAAGACAAGTCCATGCTTGTTAAAAAAGATATTCAATTGTCAAATTCTGTAGTCTATTGTTGCATGAGGTAAGGAATTTAACTCTCAAAATTTTTAGTATATGGAATGATGGTGTTGTTCATTGCTAATAACACTCCTTTGTTTTTGCTATTGGTTTTAGGGCGTTGATTGCTTCTCTCAACCAAGAAATGTCTAAAATTATATTTATTATTGATCCACTGTTATCAATGGAATTGTTTTTGAGATCTGGTTCAAACATAGAAATATTTTTCAAAATGTTTGATTCCATCACAAACTACCTTTTTTTTTTCTTACATAAAAAATTATGTACTTTTCAAAAAGGTTAATGTATACTTCTATGTTGTATTTATTACTTAATAACATTTCACTTTGCAGAGGACATTGGAGTCTCATATATATATTGATATACTCACCATGGAAATTATGCTCATAAACTCTCTAAGTGGTATCCATGGCCAAGAAAAAAATGTGCATTGAATGGAATATTACTTGTTTTTTGGTTAATTGTTTATTTTATTTGATTATCTATTTTAGTAACATGTTTCCATTTGCAGTACTCCTAGCCTTGTGGCTATCTTCTTGGACACCACATATGAAGATATTGTTGATCCTCAAAAACCATATAGCTTTCTCCAACAAGAAGTACTCTTGCAAAGTGATACACATACTTATGGATGGAGAGTGATTTTAAATGTCTGTAGGACAATAGATTCAAAGATACTTAAGATAGATGGGGTGAATGTAAGTCTTTTTCATATTGTTTGTTTTTTTAGGAACCCTTTTTTGAGTTTCCAACTTGTTAAATTTTTTCTCACAATGCTAAGATTACCCTGATTCATATATGTGGTGGATAAGGGAGCGATGTATTCAGTTGATTTTGGATAGGGCAATCACACCAGTCGATCTCGACTCCCCTCCACAAAAATCTTCAACTAAGAGTAAGGGCAAGGGTAAGTCATTTGGAAAGGCTAGTAAGGTGAACTCCAAAAAGAAAGGAATGCCAGCACTTTCCCCTATGGAGTCCAGCACATCTCCTCTTTAGTGAAGAGGGCTCCTATCAATGTCAAATTCTTCTAGCAACCAAAGAAAAAAGCCACTATAAGGAGACTAGATATCTTTGCAGAAAGCAACGAAGAAGTTACAATGCCAAAAGAAGATAAATAGATACAGATAGAAACTAGGAGGAATCTCCATTGTTATTTTGCATCCTTGTATATTTTCATTTCAATTTTGTAACTCTTGATTCAATGAAAAAAAGAATATCCTATATAAATGTAATAAATGTTTTCATATTTATGGCTCAAAGCTCACAATTGTGGGAGGCAAGTAGCTCATACAAGAGAAAGAGCGTTCAACTCATTTCCCAATTGTTTTACCATTGATTTTGAACTTATATCTAGGGGATGTATTGTCTAACAACTCCAAAGTATCCCTTACATCCTTAAGACTCCAATTGAAAGTGACATTTACCTCTTTTTTTTTCTTCATGTGCTATAACTTGTACTTGAAGTTTGATAGGCATGTAATCTATATTAGAAACCAAGGGAATCCAAATGCCCAGTTTAAGTTTATATCTCCTATAATTAAAGCTCAAAGCAAGAGTTTATTGTGCAATGTTATAACACAATGACAAGGATTGGGGTCACACAATACACCTCATGGTATCTCCCTTATGGTCATACTCTCTAGATTTCCAAAGACTTCCTATAATGTTGTTCAATTCCTCTTCTGCAATATTTCTACTTAGCCAAGATACCTTTGTCCTTTGTAAATTTGCTATTTTGAAGCAACCCACAAAGATATGCAAGGGTATAAACCATACAGGCGTATTCTTCTTGAGATCCTTCCAGCTATCATGGACTTTTGAATATCTTAACATATTTTGAATTTAAAAATGTGCATCATTGCCTTATCAAGAATCTCCCAATTTAGAGATAAAAGACTTGGCAATGGCAAATCCTTGATATGTCCATATGTACCTTCTCTAGAGAAACCACATATTATACATAATATGTAAAAACAATTCTCTCACTACAAGAACCCATAGTCTCATCAGCATAGATAATGTCTACAAATGCCTTATGAATCATATGGAAGGTTCCACTTAAGCTCTCCACAGGTTTCCATTTAGTATCTGCTATTGATAGAAACATATCGACAACCAAGAATTTGGTGTTAGTACTTGCTTAAATGAAAAAAAATATCACATATGTTATCAACTCAATACTTACAATGTTTCTATTGGGAAACACATTCGTTTGGAGGCAAGTGCATGTCCTTGATCATGTAAACATGTTGCACTTTGACAAACCACCCTTCATGCATAATTTTGAAAGCAATGATATGTTCGTTCAAGTGAGGTTTTATATCCTCTTGTTTTTTTCTTCTTTTCACCTTGTGAGAGCCCTTTCAAGAGGGAAACATGGTAACCCAATTGTTGATGCAAAAGGTTTTTGGCTCCCAATTTCTATAAGCTCCTTGGCTATAGATGATGCAAGAGTTTACTAAACAAGAAGGGTGCCTTTTGGATGCCATACTTAGATTGAATTTGCAGTGAAAAAGCTCACCAAGAAAGACGAATGAACTAAAAAGGAATATTAAGAAGACTAATGAAAATATATTGGGCACCAAAAAACTCTCGATTTTTAAAAAAGTCATTATTAACTTCACAACACCTTTATCATGTCCTTTGTTAGACTTTATAAGTAAATAAGGACTTTAGGACTACCAAAACATATTAGAGTTTGAAGATTTTGGCTGAAAAGGAAGAGAGAATCATGAAGTGGACTGTATTATCTCCAAAAAGGAGAAGACAAGAATATCATATTCTTGCACATATGGCAAACTCTCTTTTGCCCTTTTCTTAATCATATGATTAACAAAAGTGCATTTTTTAAAGCGTTTTTGGCCCTAATGCATTGGATTTATGCTTCACCTTATAAACCCATTTTCAACCAATAGCTTTCTTGCCTTTTAGTAGATGCACCAAATCCTATGTGTTATTTTCCTTGCAACAATTTATTTCTCCATAGTATTATCCCGATGCCCATCATTCATTATATCCTCAAAACTAGTGGGCTATATATCCTATACAACCTTAGTTATATATGCATAGTGATGTGCTACATAGCTATCATATGTCAATTATTATTTGGGCTTCATATTCTAGTTGACTTGCACCTTTTGACTAGTAGAAACTAGATTCTTAGTTAGTTTGAATACATGCACCATATTAGCTAAGCACTCTGTTTTACTATCTTGCATACTCAATGAAACAACACTCTCCTTAAAAAGTCATGTCATTCGAGGTCACTGAGTCTACATACCATATATCATTCTTAGATGAATCATTGGTAGTCACAATATCCATAAAATACTAGATGATAAATAACTACTCACTTCTATCATCATTGTTTTTGCTAGTGGAAGCATAATTATATTGTTGATTTTTTTCATTTCTAAATTTTAATCTTATTTTTAAAATAATTATTATACATGTGGCATTTCTCACTACAATACCAACATTCTCTACTATCACCAAAATTCTACTATCAATTAAAACTTGTAACTTGCACTCTTTGGCTACTTCTTTCTTAGGACTATTCTCCCCTAGTCTAGTACGCCCTATAACTTTAACGACAATCACTACCTTAGCCCAATCACAAACTAGATCTTTGCTAGTATGGTAAAATACATGTTTAGACTTGCTATTACTTTGAGAATAAGAGAAATCCAAGCCACAATTCTTATCCTTAAGTATTAGTATAAAAATTAGATTTTTAAATTTAGGGATATCATCCCTGATATTCATAGATGGCTTGAAGTTTGTGTGCTATCTCCAAGTCCATCTTAGCATGCTCACATCAACATCATCATCAACTATCACACTAATAAATCTTATAGCTTCCAAAATACTTGATATTTAATGCATAATCATTGATAGACATATTTCCTCTCTTAACATGATTCAACTCTAACTTGAGCTATAGCTTTCCAACCTTTGTATTTGCCTCAAACAACCTTGCCAAAATTTTCCAAGCAATAGAGAGAGTTTCAAATTCCTACAAATAGCCCCTCATACTAGTTGTGATACTGATATATAGTCAATGCATTCTTTACTTTAGAATCCTTCTTAGGTCTTATATGTTTTGTAGTAGCATTTCATAGAGGCAATTTGGGTTCCACTGCCATATCTCCTCTAAGGGCCTTATAGTCTGTTGGTGGTCTCGAGTTTGAAATAATGCATAGTCAAATTGGTAGGACTAGTAATTTTGAGAATGTAGGGGTTAATGTGGAAATTTCAAGTGTCAAATTTTGGAAGCTCTCGTAAAGGAGTCATAATGCTTTCTATACTAGAATTTGTTAGAAGATAGGCATAGGAACCCACTATAAGCAAGGGAGTATGAGGGTAGATGGGTGTGAATAGCCTTAGGGGAAAGGGAAACCCTAACCCTAGCTTGGCAGAGGCTATATAAATAGCCTATGTGTCACTATCAAGTGTGAGATAGAGCGTACCCAAGTTGTACCTTGAGCAACTTATTAAACAAGAATTTGTTCTTGTACTTTGAGCCTCTTTCTCCCTCTTATGCACACATTCCAATGCTACAACTTTGCTTTCTAACATGGTATCAGAGCCTACTCTGATCCCCTCAGCTTCCTATACCCTCAACCTCACTAAGTGCATAAGATAGTCCATCATCTTCATCTTTTACCTCTTGCCTCCATAGCCAAACCAGACCCACCTCTGATGGAGGACTTGGGGAGGACAAAGGAGGCCATTTCAGCTCATTGTTCCTAATGAGGAACTCTTCAGCAACTCAGGTGATTCAGCCTGGCACAACAAAGGCGGACATTAGTCGATGTGGTGATGACATTGCAGAAATCACAAATTTGGTGCAGTTTTCGTAACGACCTAATTCGAGCTAAAGTTCATCTGGTATAGGATGCAATAATGCCGGTTACCTTAGGGCTATTGTAGCCCCTATAGAGGACTATACTCACCTAAGAGGGTTTGTACTGATTCATCTCCTACAGCTTGCAATGATCAAAACCCTAACTGTGGGTCTCTGGTAGCCATAGCTAGGAGCTTCAAGCTTCATCCATTTTCAAAATTTTTCAATGTTTGGTCATCAATAGTGATTTTAATCACTGAGTCAACTCCAGAGTGTGTTATTAATCTAGGAATCTCATTTCAAAAGTTCCTCTACTCAAAGAGTCAACATCAAGCTCATTAAGACCAACATTTACCATCTCTAGCAACATGAGCTACAGATGAGTGCTTGTAAGCACTAAGGCACTTTGTTTAAATCATCATTGCTCCTAATACCTACACAATCTGAATGCTTTTATCAGGAAATGAAAACAACTAAGTGCTCTGCTTAAAATTTTAAGGCTATGTGTACAATTCTAAACACATAGACCATCATACACTAGAAGTGTATTGCACATCTTGAGTGACTTTGTTTCAAGTACACTGGTCAATGAAATCAAAAGGATGAGTTCCATTGTACTCTCCGCGGAATCATCAGCAACAAGCATTGAGATCATAGACCAACCTTGTCCAACACAAGCTTCATCCACTAAGCCATACCATAAGCAGGAGCCTCAAGTCCAATCTAGGTTTACTTCATTAAAACCTAAAAAGACTATTAAACCTCGGAAGAAGATTGCACATAAGAAAGGACCACCATAGTCATACCTTGAAATATTACATCTGTATGATTTTCAACATTTCTCCTCATTACAACTTTGATTTCAATTGTTTGATTTACTTCCACATTCAGTGGAAAATTTTTAAGGGACTAGACACTGCCCTTGTCCTAACAAGTGGTAAGACCTTCCCAATGACCACAACATATGCTGATGTCCATCCTCAAATTCGAAAGTTTGATGGTAAAGATTTCCACCCATGGCAGGTACTTATAAAGTACAAAATGATGGAGAGAGGATGTTGGCCTCTCATTCAAGGCACTAGAGTTGTAAACTCTGCAAATCTGGTTGATATAGAGGATGACCAATGTGCCCAAGCAATCATAATGCTACACTTAGATGTGTCCCTGATTCATCATGTTAATCAACTAAACACTGCTAAAGAAAAATGGGATGAGTTTGAAAAGCTCTATGGAGCCACTAGTAAAAATACTAAAAATTTCCTTAAAATTGAATTATTTAGCTTGGAATATAAATCAGGAGAAGATTTGGGAAAATTCATCTCTCACATGAAGGGACTTATGGCACAGCTTGCCTCTGTACAAGCTCCAATACATGAAGAAGATGCTATTGCTATTCTCCTAAAAGCTGTAAAATAGGTGTTTCCTACTCTTATAACCACTCTCACCAACATTCGAGATCCTACATTGGCAAGTACCATTCAATCCTGTTTGGATGAAGAAAAGAGGAACCACAAAGAAAGCAACAATAGTCAGGCATCTTCAACTTCCTGTGATCAAGTATTGGTACATATAGCTCTCACTAGATGTTCTTTCTATAAGAAAAAAGGACATCTTGTAAACAATTGTTGGAAGAAGTATCCTGAGAAAATGAAATGTAACAAATGCAAGAAGACAGGGCATATCACTAGTAAATGCCCCAACACTCCTAATGTGCCCAAAGAATTGGTGGCCAACTATGCCTCCAATCCATTTGAAGATTGATTGTTTTGACTCTTTAAATCATCTACCTGAAACACTCTTGTAAGCTTGATTTATAAAGGCATCCCAAGAAGGGGGGGGCATCTTACATGCCTTGTGATCCAATGCCACCCTGACATTGAGGGGGGGTGTTAGAAGATAGGCATAGGAACCCACTATAAGCAAGGGAGTATGAGGGCAGATGGGTGTGAATAGCCTTAGGGGCAGGGGAAACCCTAACCCTAGCTTGGCAGAGGCTATATAAACAGCCTATGGGTCACTATCAAGTGTGAGATAGAGTGTACCCAAGCTGTACCTTGAGCAACTTATTAAACAAGAATTTGTTATCGTACTTTGAGCCTCTTTCTCCCTCTTGTGCACACATTCCAATGCTGCAACTCTGCTTTCTGATAGAATTCCTATTACATTCATTATTTTGATCATGTCCTATAAATTTCAACTTTGTAAGCTTTGTCAATATTAGTTGCTTATGGATGCACCCATGGCATAAATATTGAAGATTGTTTCATTCTAGTTTTGCTTTGAAATTAACACCAAGATTGTATTCAAAAAGTCACTATTTTTGTGAAATTTATTATGGTAAAGAGAATTCCCCTACATGAACATGTTGGGAGGCTCACTATGCATAAAACCTATATATCACATGCATTCAAGGCATATTTGCAAAATGCTTGCATGCACTATGTTGACATAATGCACCCTTTTTCTTCATAAATCTAACCCCTTTTTTCGAAATCCTAAGAATCACTACCTTTTAGTAGTACATTTATATGAGTTTCAAAAATGAAAAAATTTCTTTCATTTAAACTTGAACATATGTATCTTTGGTGACCACTCTATATAAATATTTGCATCCGCTATCAGTCAAGTTTGAATTCATGATTTTTGGCAATGAAAAGACATGTAAACTAAAACAACAAGGCAAATGGCCACTGCAAAAATGCCATATCTAGATTAGCCTTTGTTAGGGGAGTTACAAGTAGTTTGTCAAGTTGTTGAAACTTTATTTATGACTTCTAGATTTCCAAGCTCATTTATATGTAGTGAATGTGTGATAAATTACTACTAACTTTTTAGTGGTTGAAGAATGAATTCCCTAAAGTCTTGTATTTATTTGTCTACTAAAATCTAAGTTGCCATTTTAGCTCAATTGTGTTAGATGTTGAACGACCAATGAATGTAAACTAGAAGGAATAATATACACAATGAATATCTAAGCTAACAAATAAAATTCCAATATTTATTCCTTCTTTATTCTATTTTATTGGCCCTAATCAAGCCAAGTAGGACAATTGAAGATTAAACATGGAAGATGTGTTTGATAGTGCACATCTGTATATAATCATTTAACAATGTGTCTAGCCAAATTGATATGAAAATACTCATGGAGAGTCCATGTGATATGAAATTTCTTCTCAAGATCCTAGACTCTCCACATATATGTTACATTATGCTTACATCTCAATACAATGAGCTCATGCATCATAAATGATAACTCTCTTTTCTTCCTTGTTCATGATTAGATGAGCTGTATAGTCATTGATCAAGTACAAGAATATAAGAGGAGTCAAGGGTGTCCTTAGCAATTATGGCATAGATAGCTTATACTAGGAGGGATATTCATTACCTTGTGGTCACATGCAAGGGAGCAAGACAAGGATCCAGGACAATAGGACTCGTACCATAGAGATTGTTGAATAGAACTATAACCCACAAAGCCATGCTTGTATGGGTTTGCTTTCTACCCCTTACCATATAGATCTTGTAGAAAAAAAAGCAAGGATGTGGTCACAGGCAAGGGAGCAAGACAAGGATTTGGGACAATAGGACTCATACCATAGAGATTGTTGAGTAGAACTATAACCCACAAACCCATGCTTGTATGGGTTTGGTTTCTACCTTTTACCATATAGATCGATATGCAATGTTGTCCTCCTTATGATACTAAGGGAAGAGGACTTCATTGAGTAAAGGGTCATCTTCACAATGGTGAGATAGCTTCATCACCTCTGCAAGGTTCATAGCCACCACATTTACAAAAACTTGATCAACAACCATAGCCATGACTACATCCACTCTCTACTATGTGAGATGAGTGGTTTAACTTTGCATGTGATGTTGATTGTGATTGTCTCCAATGTGCTATCTCAAGGAATCATCATGCTTATCCATGTCCATGTCATACATGATGGAGAATGTCTCCTTATCTTTCAAGTATTGCTAGCTCATAATGGCTACTATAGTCAAACACTATCAAAATAACAAATGCATATACTTAGATTTCTTCCTCTTTGCCTTCCACCTCTCTCTCCTCCTTGCTCATGCTCATCTCAATGTACTTCCTCTCTATTGTTTTCTCTTTGGCTTGTAGAAAATATGTAATGTAAACTAGTCTATATCTTGGAATATAGTTGTATGCTATCATAGAAATTATGGCTGGTGAAGCATAAGTCTAATGAATATATTGAGTGCTATAAGAAAATTCTAGTTGCCAAAGGGTATGCACAGACTCATGACATTGATAATGAGAAGACGTTTTCTATGATGGGTTGGCTAAAATGGCTATTGTGAGGATTGTCATAGCAATGGTTGCATTAGAGGATTGGATCATGCGTCAAATGGATATTAAAAATGACGAGTCTTGCTTGGGTGGCTGCAAGAAAAAGTTTATGTTAAGTAGTCACATGGTTATGTGGATGACAATTATCTTGATCATATATATAGATTTCATAAGGCCTTATATGGGTTGAAGCAAGCATCCAAGGCATGAAATAATACCTTGTTAGCATCAGATTTTGTGAGAGTGATGTGGGTATTATATTTAGTATTATATGTAGATGACTTATTTATCATGGGCGATAGTGAGATAGAGATTGACCATGTGAAGAGTCTTCTTAAGAATAAGTTTAAAAATGAAGGATTTGGGAGAGCTATGCTATTTTCTTGGTATAGAGATAATAAAAAAGCTTGAAGATATATGGTGGTTATTGAGATAATATGCTTTGAACATGTTGAATGTAACCCAAGCTTGATACCTTTGGATATCAATGCTAAGCTTGGTGTACATGAGGATAAGGTGATTGAGAATGCCATAATGTATAGAAATTTATGGAAAACCTTATTTATTTGGCCATCGCTAGGCTAGATCTAAACTACATAGTTGGTTTGAAGAGTTAATTTATGTGCCTTCCACAAAAGCTATATTTGGATGCAATGCAATGCACATTGCGATATGTCAAGTCTACACTTGACTATGCTTTGTTCTATTCTACAAGTGTATGATTGTACTTGAATGGTTATATGAATCCAGATTGGGTTGGTAGTATTTTAGGTACGAGATCCACCATTGGATTTATATTTTCTTTGGGAGTGGTGCTATTACTTGGAGTAGCAAGAAGCAGCCCACAATTGCACTTTTACCATTTCATTTGAGAGTGAAATCTAGATGGTGAGATGGACTTGATTTATGTGAGTATAGAGAATCAAGTTGTAGATATTTTTACCAAGGCCTTGGGAGTTGAGAAGCTCTACCACATCATGACTATGCTTGGCTAACATGAAAGCTCATGCTGAGCTTGAGGAGGAGTGTTTAGATGTTGAGCTCCACATGAGCTGACATCCACTACATGCCTTGGCAATCTAGTAGGACTTCACTCACTAGCATGTTAGGTAACCAACATGGAGGATATGCTAGTGAATTTACAACCGAACTACATCCACATAGTCCACACTTGGTTATGGCACATTCATTATTTCACCCCATGTATTCTTTTTAAGTTCACACTTAAAAACTGCATATATGTTGTAGTACATTCATATTAGTCTTTTATCCTATTAATATAGACTTAGTTCTTTTGGGTGGAAGAAGAAGAATGAAGGAAAAAGATTTCAACCCTACTTCTTTGTGTGCTCAAGTATCAATTATGTGTATTTTCTCTTGGTTGTTTCACTACTTTCTCCTCATCTATTTACATTTTTCTTCTCTCTCTATTCTTTACTTTGTTTGTTAATGCCTAAAAGGGTACACTACATTCCACAATGTAAAATCACCTTATTGTGGTGCCAAAGGGTGTGTAGGTATAAGCTATGCATGTCCTATGATTTTAAATGCAATATAATTCAAATTTTACATTTTCTTTCTCTCTCTCTCTCCATTTTGAGGGTTGAGGAAGTTCACCGCAAGGCCTAGCTATACACTTGGTGATTCCATTATGACAATTCATGGAAGTTTCAGGCATTGGCCTCAAACTCATCGATCTATCCAACATGGTAGCTGCATCAGGTTCTTTAATGGGATGTCAAGTAGTATTGAAGCGCATTCCACTATATCTGCTCCACAAACCATGGCTTCCCCCATTCATTTTGTTACATCGTCTTTCTCTGCCTACAACCCATGCGTCGGCAACCTCATCACCCATCCGTACTAGTAACATTCCTCAACCTCATCCACCCTTCAATTGTGGTAGGCATATGTGCCTCATTCGCGTCATTATTATCCATGTCGTACCCTGCCATCTAGTCATAAGCTAACATCATGTCAGCCACCTCATCATTCATTGCCTTCAATAACATACCATAATTCATCAAATTGTTGCATCATTGAGCCTAGCACCAAACTCTACGTCATCATCAACATCCCATCACCCCTTGTTTTCAACATCACACCATGTTGGCCCTATGATATATCTTTACATCTCCACATCACACCATGCTGGTCCTACGATATCTATTTATATTATCCATCATCTTACCTAATATTGCATTATGTAATCTATCATCTATATTAGATTAGATTTGAACATATATTGATTGTGGTGCCAAAGGGTGTGAAGATATCTATATTGACCTATGTATGTCCTATGATTTCATGTGCAATACAATTTACTTTTTGCCTTTTCTCTCTCTAGTATCCATCTTTTCTCTCTTTCTCTCTCTCGCCATTTTGAGGGGTTGAGGAAGGTTGACAAAGGTAGTTGGGCTGCAAGGCCTAGCTATACATTCTCTCTCCTACTTTTTCTCTCACTACTCTCTACTTTATACCTTTCACTTGCTACTTGCTACTTTCTCTACTCTTCACTTACTTGACTTTCTCTATTCTCTACTCTTTGCTTTCTCTCTCATATGTTCACTCTCTATTATCTATTCTCTTTCTCTTTCTCTTTTCCTTTCTCTCTCCTTTCTACTCTCCTCTTTATACTCTCTAATCTCTCCTCTCTTACTCTCCTCTTTATACTTTCTTTCTCTATTCTCTACTCTCTACTCTGTTACTCTCTGCTTCCTCTCTAGTCTCTACTCTCTTACTCTCTAGTTTCTACTCTCCTCTCTCCTCTTTCTATCTCTACCTATAACAAACCGCCTTGATAACACAAAAATGTACACACAAAAAATTTAAGAAATCTCCCATGGCAATTTTCTTCATTGTATACACGAGAAAAATAGTTGATCCTTGCATGAACCCCCGCCCCCCCTTCCACTAGCCAAAAGACTTAAGCCTTAAAAGTATTGAATCAGTGGGGATAAGTTATCCATGTGAACTCCTCCTTAGGCATATATGCACACGTATAAACGTGAACACATGTATGCACATTTCATGAATAAAGATATAATTTACACTTGTGAACTCACACTTGATGCACGTTTGTGCATTTACTTAAAAGCACGCAAACACGTGCAAAAAGAATAGCTTTTGCAAACACGGGCTAGTTATTTTCAATAGAGTATATGCGTTATTTCTTATCATGAAAACTCCACCTTAGTCATTGACAAAACACATAAGAAATTATGCATGCATGAAAAGGAAAAATGGGAAGAAAAGAAAAATCATCTAGTTAGTCTAATTTTAACTAAAAGACAAAGAGTAGTTAACTAAAAGAGAGAAAGAGTTCAATTGTAAGTAGGAGTTTACAAGAGAATGACACACGGTGAGAGAGAGATAAGCAACGATTAAAAAGAGTGAGTACTTTTCCTCCCATCTCTTGCCACATAAGTACTCATTCTCCTATTTTTTCAACTATTTAGAAATATCCTAGTACTTGTTAACCTCCACAAGACACCTCATTTCTCATATCCTAAATTTTCATGAAAATTTCAAAAATAAGATTCTTTTTTATTGATTGAAAATTCCTAAGTTGCCACATCAGTGCTCCTCCTCTAATTTAGCCAAGCTTTATTTTAAAAAAACTTGGGATATTTTTAGTCACTTTTAACCTTATCAGGACACCTCATACCCTCTTTCTAATTTCCTCTTAAAATTCAAAAAAACGAAATTTTGTTGAAAAATCTCAAATTGCCACCTCACTGGAAAATATCCTACGCATGGCATTTTCATGTTAAAAAGAATTTAGGAAATTTTAACAAGCTGACACCTAGTTAATCAACCCATCACCCATCATTTTCATGGTGCCACCATGTGACACCTCAGATGCCACCTATGCCGGCAACATCCCACCCCCCCCCCCCCCCCCCCCCTCCTATCCTATAAATAAGATCCCTCCCCTCCATTGTAAAAGCATGAGTATGGAGCTAAACAGACTTTGCTATGAAGAAGGGCGATCAAAGAAGCGACGACGACACCCTTATGCTGCCAAAATCTTCTCTTAATTTTCTTCTTTCTCTAAAATCCAAAAATATCCTCATCATTTTGCCAAGAAGACGAGGTGTGGCATCACTCCCAAATGTGGCTACGCCGCCAACATTGTCACTTAATGCAGGGCCAAATAATCCTAGCCAAAACCAAGTTTTAAAATAAATTAAGATTTTAGAAAAATGATAAAAGTCATTTTATTGTTAAAAGAATGAATTAGAAAAGCTTAATAAATTAATTTTTAATGTTAGCATTTTGGTGATCTTTTTCTTTATCGAATGATAATTCTTTTTAGAAAGAAAGAATTAGCGATAATTATAGTTAAAGTTAGATTAGGTTCTAGTCATTGAAAATAATTAGAAAATTAGTTGTATATATACATGGGACAATAAAGCCAAAATAAATAAATAAATAAACAAGTATGCTTGAAAATTTTTTAAATTAGAATGTTATGCTAACTATTATGCTATAAGAAATTTCACATAAAATGTTAAGTCAAAAATCTTGTTAGCATCATGTCTAGTTTAAAGCTTGCCAAAGTAATCTATCAGAAAACTAACATATATAGAATATTAGAATTCTTTCCATGATTGAGCTAACCATAAATTTTAGTACCACAGTTATAAGAATGACATTAGTGAAATGCTTAGAAATATTAAATATAAGGATAAATTAGTTAAGTCAATCTCTAAAAGTTAAGTATAGTTCATTGAAAATTGAGTTATTCTCTTGACTAAAAATTAACGATTTCAAAGAGCATTTAAACATATAGGACTTATTTCTATGATAATGACAGATGTTAATAGAACTAAAGACTCCTTTAAATAAGAATAATGTCTATCGATTTGGTCATGAGAAGACTTTCGTAATCATATATTATCCTAGACGACATACAAAATATAGATTATTACTTAGAAATGGATTTCCTAACTCTTGGGTGATAAAACAGATAAATATGAAAGTATAGGAAATGGTTGATTTAGTAAACTTAGAAAAAAATGTCATAAGGAAAGAAGGTAAAAATGAAAAGAATTGGTTGCTATAATTTTGAAAAATTAGGAAATTGGCAAAACAAATCAAGCTAAGTCTTTCCGTAGAAAATTCAATAGCTGCAAAAAGGAAGAAGCAGGGAATGGAAATCCTTAGAAATTATTGGATGTCAAAATCAAAGTTATTGAAAAATCTTTTCGATAAAGTTAAAACCAGCTTTATAAATTACTGTTTTTAGAAGCATTAATTGCTCAAGAAATATTGACCGCAAAGGACTAGATGGTTGATGGTTTTCGATTTTCAAAACGTGGATGTGATTGTGATTCTTCACTAATGGAAGAAAATATTCTTGCCCAAATTAAGGGCGATTTTAGCGGTTGACTTTCCGGGTCAATTGCTGGAGCTCAAACAAGCTAGATTTTTTTTTTTTGGTCTGCCTAGAGTGTCTAACTAGTGCCTAGGACGAACGGTCAGGTACGGAAGGTTCCCTCCTATGGCGACTCATAACCATGAGGAGCTCTGGTCGGAATTTATCCCTAGAATATGTAGTCGGTCCTAAGATGGCGAGCAGAAATCCATACTGTTATCAATGTGGTTTTGCATTAGAGCCTCGAAATGCAGGCTGGAAACGCTTCTTTGGTTTTTTAGGGCAGGCGCACCTCTGGTTTTGAGGGCGGAACTAAAAATATGTAAATATGCTTTCATCCAATGTTTTGAAAGGACTAGTTTCATTCTTTTCATGTCGTGAATTAAGAGAGGTGTGAAATGAACCCTGTGCTAAATGATAAGTAATGAAATTATTTTTATGTATTCAACAGCGTGGTAGTATGCTCTTTTTAGATAACTAAAGAAAACATTGTTTAAAGGGAAGCCGACAAGCGACCTTTCCCAACGAAAGGCGTTCGATGCCTGGGTGAACCCGATGAGTCGATTACTTTCCTGAAAGGGAAAAATAGGATAAGAGTCGACATGATGACTTTCCCTAGGGTCAAAGTCTTAGAACCCAGGCTGATCACTATCTTAGGGGAATGATGTAGTGGCTATGCCATAACGCATTAGAGTTCCACGAACCCGAGCCAGTTATAGGAAAAAAGCGTTGCACTCCATGAACTAAGGGTAATGACCCCTTCTCCATTTGGATGAGGAAGCCTCTTGAAGGATACCTCCGAACATGAGCTAGCCAAAGATAGGAGACTATTAGGTTAGTAGGAAACACTCAGGTCGATCCTTGTGGGATGAGACTGATCAAAGTTCAAACATTCCAGTGGAGTGTGAACGACAGCAACTAGGAAAGACCCCATATGACCACCAAACATTATCGACTATATTTAGCGGTCGATAAGTCACACGTGGTATTAGAGCAAGAAATTTTTATTTTTTAAAAATTTAAAAATATTTTTTTAGAGCAAGAAATTTTATTTTTCAAAAAATTGAATATATATATTTTTAAAAATGTTGTAAAGAATAATCACATTAAGAGAGGATGACACTGCCATAAGCACAATCCTTGGAAAAGATCCTGGAAAGGAAATTCATAGGAATTATTTACGAAAGGATCTATGGGTAAAATGATGTAGTTGAGACCAAGGATTATTGGTCAGAAAAATATTACTAATCTCACTCTGGAATTTTTCTTAAATAACATTGCTCATTCTAAAAATTATATGCAGGATGAAGAATGGTTATTCCGTGAAATATTTTAGGAAATATATCAACATGGAAACTGATGTTCTCTTTCATTGAGAGTGGAAATTTTTCGCATGATGGAGAATATTTTTATTCCCCCAAAATTTCAGGCTGATCCTGAGCGGTGGACCCTAGAGGAAAATTGGGCACATACACCTACTTATACTTGCCAATTTTTGATGATAGAACAAGCAGTATTGAGTATAGCTTATGGACATTATGTTGGGCAGAAACACTCCAACTGGTCAGGCTTTGTATATTTCATAGAAGTGATATGAATCCGACAGTGCACAACAATGGTGGCAAGACAACGTCTCTAAATCAATGCATTTACAATTCCATTGTCAATATCATCCAACGAAATTGGGTGATGGTATCCTATCGTACTCGTCAAGCTAATTATGAGGTGGAGGAACTACCAAATCTTCCCAATAACTATTTGGCATTGGATTAGTCCAAAGAACCCCCTACTTATTACTCCCTATCTTTATCTGGAATCCATGGATAAATTTGTAAATTTTCTTAAATATAAGAAGCCAAAAAATATGTATGGAGCTTTAGTAGTTCGCAGGAGAAGACCATGAAAACAATAATTTTTGTAAAGCCTATGGTGCTTGTTAGAAATATATAATATACTCTTTTTTTTGGCAAAAATTCTATCATGGTTGAAAAAAAAATATTGGATTGAGATAAAGAAGACTTATCATCTCTAAGGATTATAAATCGTGAATTTCTCAACGCTAAGAAATTATCGAATTTCAAGTTCCTTCTAATCTTACATCCATAGTGATTGTTGTCCTAATGACGGAATTGGTGGTGGCTGAGGACAAAGAAAGAAAGTTTTTGCTCAAACAAGTAAAGCCACCATAATTTAATGGCGAAGGAGTGAAAGTCACTACTAATGCCGAAACCTAGATAGAGCAGATGGAGGATTATTTCTCCGTTGCTGGCACAAGTGTTGCTAATCAGTCAATGATAGCAAGGTTGAGGCTTATAGGTGAAGCCAGACTGTGGTGGAAACAGAGGTATCGAGACAAATCAGTCTCTGAACCTACTATTACCTAGAATCAGATTAAGGAGGTTGTCCAAAATCGTTACTTACCCCCTGCCTATCAAACACTCAAGATGAACGAGTTCTTTGACCTTAAGCAATTAGGAATTACCTTGGAAGGGTACTATTCTTAGTTTGTGACCCTGCAAAAGTACGCTCCTCACTTGTCAATGAAGCAACAAGTGGCGTGTTTCTGCCAAGATCTGAATTTTTCCCTTAATGAACACCTGGAAGCAATGAGGCCTACAGACTTGGAAGATGCACTACTAAGGGCATAACCTTTGGCGAAGGCTTACTCTAAGTCAAATAATAGGCTCAACAATAGATTTCCCTAATCCAAAAGAGCACAGGTAGGATATCAACATCAAAGGAGTTACAATCAAGGACAAGCTAATGCAGTCAGTGCTCCTCAAAATTGTGGCAAAGATAACAACACAAATAGAAACTGGAATATTGAGCCACAATGCTAGAGATGTAATCAACCAGGTCATTTTTGCTCTGAATGCCCAAATAAAGGGACCAACGCCAATGCCAATGTCAAAGCCAACATCCCACAATGTCCTCAAAGAAATGAGAATTTTAATAATAGAAGACGTGGATGTGGAGCTAGGCGAGGAGCAAGGCGAGGAGCTAGTCGTGGAATGGGGCAAGGAGCAGGCCGTGGAGCTGGAATTCGCACATGTGCCTCACACGGGAAGAAGTGGATCCAACTATGGAAGAAGAAGTCAAGAGAGGATCCATTCACGTGTCCGTGAATAATTAGGGTACTGGACATCAATTGTCATCTAAACACAGGTAGAATATCAGGGTATTCCTTTTAAAATCCTCATTGATTGTGGCGCAATTGATTCCTTTATTTCCCCAAAATGTGCTCAGAGGCTGAAGTTAGAGAAATAGTCTCAACTCATGCCATAAACAACATACAGTTTGAGTTAGATGGGGAAAACCACAAAAAGAAATTTCTGGGTTATGCCTTTAGGGGTATATGACTATCTGCTAGGAATGGATTGGTTGAGTCCCAATCAGGCAAATATTCATTATGGAGAAGGACGAGTTATATTTAAGAATCTCCTAGGTGAAATAGTCCAAGCACAAGGACAGTCAAGCAAGCCAAAAATCCAGCTAGCTAAAGCCAATCAGATCCTGAAGGGTATTAGGAAAGGACTCCCTATCTATTTGATAAAATTAAACAAAGTGGAGGATAACAAAGATGAAGAAGAACCTTCATGGCTGATGGGCAAATTCCCTAATGTCTTCCATGAGGAGCTAACTGAACTACCTCATGAATGGGAAGTAGACCATGAAACAAAATTAATCCCTGGAGCTGAACTAGTGGCAAGAAACCCATACAAGATGTCGATACCCGAAGCTATTGAGTTAAAAGAGCAATTAAAGCAATTGCTAGAGCAAGGCTTCATTCATCCCAATAATTCTCCGTGGGGTGCACCTGTGCTATTCCAGAAGAAGGACGGAACCCTTAGATTATGCATTGACTATAGGGGTCTGAATCAGGTTACAATAAAAAATAAATATCCAATTCCCCGAATCGATGAATTGCTGGATAGATTACAAGGAGATGTGATCTTCTCAAACATTAACCTGAGATCTAGATATTATCAGATCCGGATAAAAGAAGAGGACATTTCCAAAATAGCTTTTAATACCAGGTATGGCCATTATGAATTCACAGTAATGTCATTCAAGTTGACAAATGCTCCTGCCGCCTTCAACAGGTTGGTTCAGGATATCTTCAAGTCCCATTTAGATGAGTTTGTACTCACATTTCTTGATGACATCCTCGTCTACTCCAAGGAAAAAGAAGTACATCCAGTTCATCTACGGATTATTCTCGAGCTGCTTCGCGAGAACAAGCTCTTCTCTAAGAAGAAGAAGTGTTATTTCTTCAAGAAGACGATAGAATACTTGGGATTCATTGTCTTGAAGGAAGGAATATTCCTAGATCCCACAAAGATTAAGAATGTCCAAGATTGGCCACCACCTCAAAACATGAGAGAAATCAAAGGATTTCTAGGTTTGATAGGGTGGTACATGATTTTTATTAAGGATTATTCTTTGATTGCGGCACCTCTCACTGAGCTGCTCAAGAAACAAGTTAAGATTGTATGGACAGAACGAGAGCAAGAAAGCTTTGATAAGCTAAAAGAGTGTCTCACCACTGCTCCTATCCTAAACTTGCCGAACTTCTCAATGGAATTTGAGGTCATTACAGATGCCAGTATCATGGCATTGCGATGTGTCCTTACTCAAGAAGGTCGTCCAGTCGCGTATTCTTCTTGAAAGCGAAAACCTTATGAGAAGAATTATGCTACGCATGACCTGGATCTTTTAGCAGTCATCCCTGCCTTGAAACTTTGGCATCATTATCTGATGAGCAGAGGGCTCACACTTGTGACTGATCACAAAAGTCTTAAATGGATCTTCACATAGCCAGATTTGAACATGAGACAGAGGAGATGGATTGAAGTGCTTCAGGAATTTGATTTTGAGATCAAGTTCCGCCCTAGAAAGGAAAATGTGGTAGCTGATGCCTTGAGCAAGAAATCATTCTTCAATGCTTTGTTTTTAGAATATCCTAGCAACAGAGGATTTTTCGCTAGCCTAATTTCCATGCCAAGCAATCCCATCTTGGAAATAGTGGCTGCAAAGATTCACAATGACATAGATTATCTGGAGTTAAAAGAGACCATCAAAGGAGGAGGTGATGGTTCAAAATTAGAGCCTAGATACAAACATTATCACGTTGAAGGAGAGCTATTGTACTATCAATGTAGGCTATGTGTGCCTAACAGTTGGGACCTCAAAAAGAAGATTCTTTGGGAAGCCCATGACAGTCCTGTAGCTAGACACCCCGGCTATGCTAAGACTATCAACGCTGCTAGGAAAAGCTATCACTGGCCAGGAATGAAAGCTGATGTTCTAAGGTACGTGACTCAATGCTGGAGTTTCCAATGAATCAAGGCAGAAAGGATCAAACTTCCTGGAGAGTTACATCCACTTGACATTCCACAAATGAAATGGGAATGTATCAGTATGGACTTTGTAGTTAGCCTTCCTAGGGTGCAAGGAGGTTATGATTCTATCCTAGTAGTTGTAGATATATTGACAAATGTTGCTCATATCATCCCAGTAAAGACTACCTTCAAAGCATCTGACATTGCTAGGTTGTTTGTCAAGGAGATCTTCCAACTGCACGGACTGCCAAAAAGGATAGTCAGTGATAGAGACTCATTGTTCACGTCCAAATTTAGGACTTGTCTCTTCCAGGCTATTGGAACCCAATTGTCCTTTAGTACTTCCTATCATCCACAAACAGATGGGCAAACTAAACAGGTCAATCAAGTACTGGAGGACATTTTAAGGGCTTACTGCACCAGAGAGCCTAAGAAGTGGATCCAATATCTTTCCTTGGTGGAATTTGCCTATAATGCCTCGTACCAACAAAGCATTGGTATGACTCCCTTTCAAGCATTGTATGGGCAAGAGTGCTTGTCTCCTCTAAATTTTTCAGATCCGACCTTAAGGGTCGAAGTATCTAGGAAAATGCTGGAAGAAATGGAAGAACAGACCAAAGTGATCCATCAAGACATTAAAGCTGCTCAAGACAGGCAAAAGGCTTATGCAGACACCAAGAGAACTTCTCGCACATTCAAGGAGGGCGAGATGGTCTTCTTAAGGGTTGGACCTAAGAAAAGTTCTCTATCTCTTGGAAAATTCAAGAAGCTAAGCCCTAGATATTGCGACCCCTACAAAATTATCAAATGTCTTGGTAGGGATGCCTACAAATTAGAACTTCCCCCTTGTCTCAAAGTTCATAATGTTTTCCATGTAAATCTTCTAAAACAATATGTCCCAAGTCCTGATCATGTCTTAGATGATGGACAGATTGTAATGCCAACTCAAGGAATCTTAGAAGTCTAGGCTGAGAGAACTCTAGAGGTTAGAGAGAAGCCTCTCAGAAATCATACTATCCATGAGTACCTTGTACAATGGAAGGACTTCCCTGAAGAAGATGCAACTGGATTGAGAAGTCCATTCTCCAGAGAGACTACCCAGAGTTTCTCTCGAGATGAGGACATCTCGATTTCTCTAAGGGGAAGAGGATGTAACAAACCACCTTGACAACACAAAAATGTACACACAAAAAATTTAAGAAATCTCCCATGGCAATTTTTTTCATTGTATACACGAGAAAAATCATTGATCCTTACATGAACCCCCCCTCCCACTAGCCAAAAGACTTAAGCCTTAAAAGTACCGAATCGGTGGGGATAAGTTATCCATGTGAACTCCTCCTTAGGCATATGTGCACACGTATACACGTGAACACGTGTATGCACATTTCATAAATAAGATATAATTTACGCTTGTGAACTCACACTTGATCCACGGTTGTGCATTTACTTAAAAGCACACGAACACGTGCAAAAAGAATAGCTTTTGCAAGCACGTGCTAGTTATTTTCAATAGAGTATGTGTGTTATTTCTTATCATGAAAACTCCACCTTAGTCGTTGACAAAACATGTAAGAAATTATGCATGCATGAAAAGGAAACATGGAAAGAAAAGAAAAACCATCTAGTTAGTCTAATTCCAACTAAAAGACAAAGAGTAGTTAACTAAAAGGGAGAAAGAGTTCAATTGTAAGTAGGACTTTACAAGAGAATGACACATGGTGAGAGAGAGATAAGCAATTATTAGAAAGAGTGAGTACTTTTTCTCCCATGTCTTTCCACATAAGTATCCATTCTCCTATTTTTTCAACTATTTAGAAATATCCTAGTACTATTTAACCTCCACAAGACACCTCATTTCTCATATCCTAAATTTTCATGAAATTTTTAAAAAGAAGATTTCTTTTTATTGATTGAAATTTTCTAAGTTGCCACATCAATACTCCTCCTCTAATTTAGCCAATTTTTATTTAAAGAAATCTTGGGATATTTTTAGCCACTTCCAACCTCATCAAGAAACCTCACACCCTCTTTCTAATTTTCTCTTAAAATAAAAAAATGAAATTTTCCTGAAAATCTCAAACTACCACCTCACTAGAAAATATCCTACACATGGCATTTTCATGTTAAAAAGAATTTAAGAAATTTTAACAAGCTGACACCCAATTAATCAACCCATCACCCATCATTTTTATGGTGCCACCATGTGACACCTCAAATGCCGCTTATGTAGGCAGCATCCCACCCTCTCCTCTCCTATAAATAAGACCCGTCCCCTCCATTGTAAGAGTATGAGTGTGGAGCTAAACAGACTCTGCTCTGTGAAGAAGGGCGATCAAAGAAGCGACGACAACACCCTTACGCTGCCAAAATCTTCTCTTAATTTTCTTCTTTCTCTAAAATCCAAAAATATCATCATCATGCCGCCAAGAAGAGGAGGTGTGGCATCACCCCCAAATGTTGCTACGTCGCCAACATCGTCACTTAATGCGGGGCCGAATAATCCTAGCTAAAACCAGGTTCTAAAATAAATTAAAAAAAGTTTCTTTTATTTTAGAAAAATGATAAAAGTCATATTATTCTTAAAAGCATAAATTAAAATAGCTCAATAAATTAATTTTTAATGTTAGCATTTTGGTTATCTTTTTCTTTATCGAATGATAATTTTTTTAAGAAAGAAAGAATTAGTGATAATTATAGTTAAAGTTAAATTAGGTTCTAGTTATTGAAAATAATTAGAAAATTAGTTGTATATATACATGGGATAATAAATTCAAAATAAATAAATAAATAAACAAGTATGCTTGAATTTTTTTAAAATTAGAATATTATGCTAACTATTATTGGAGCCCCAAGAGGAACACCAAGGAAAAGGGGATTCTACTGCAAGAAAATCTATCTTGTAACATCAACAAGCTTTTATTTTATTCTTTTGATGACCACAACAAAGAGAACAGCAAATCTTCATGTATCATCATAGTAGATATATCCCACGGATTTGATAGAATCAACCATAATCTTCAACATCTTCACAGAATCCTTCAATAGAACAAGGAACATAAAGGAATACACCATTTTTTAATAGAAATAAATCACATAGTATTCATCTTCAATGTCTTCATAGTTTTCTCTCTCAATCTCTCATAAATAGACACATTGTTTTGATAGATTTGACTATCTCTCGCATATGATCTCTCACACACTCATACACTCTCAATAATACATCATATCCTCACTACAATACTCTATAATGACTCTCAATAATCCTTCTTAGGTCATGGATGCACCTCCCAAGAGGTATGTCCTGATGTGAAGAGGCACCAGAGCCACTACAATGTCTCTTCATAACTCACTACTGTCACTGTCACTCCAGTCTTCTCTTCAGTCTTCAGCAGCTGCTTCTTCCATTTGTTTTAGCTCTTTTGAACTTAGATTCATCCTTTCCAAAAGTTAGAAAACTTTTCCAAAGTCACTCATACATTCTATAGAACACTTACAAAAGATCTACAGAACAGAACAGAACAGAACAGAACAGAACAGAGACAGAGCAGATACAGAAGGTTTACAGAGGGTTACAGAAGGTCATCAGAGAATACAAAATCCTCATAACTCATACTAAAACCATTCCAAACTATAAAAAACTATTCAATAAACTTTTAAAATATTTCAACCTTCATCAATCATCAATCCATGCTTCATATAGATGAAAATTAGAACAAAACAAAAGCTATACAGAAGGTATCAGAACCTCAACAGAACCTATCATAACATAATAGAGCTTCATATTTCCACTAAAAATCATCATGAACTTCCAAAACATAATCAATATCATCCAAAACACTCTCAAACACTTCCATTAATAACCATACATCACTCTAAATCCATCAAAAAATCAATCATTCAAATCTCAAAAACAATAAAAACCAGTCAAAAATTCAGTCTTTTTTCACTCTTACCATATCCCTACACTTAGAAAGGAAGTGTCCTCGCGACCTAATGAAAAGAAGAATATAAGTTCACTAAAGAGCTCAATTTCATCTTCTTCAATATCTTCAATAATCACTCAAAACCATGGCCCCAACTTATTACCTATATCTAATAGAAAGAATACAACGAAAGAAAAACTCTTATACATTAACACTTCTTATAAAACTAAAAATCACAACAAACTCGTAAAGGATATAAGAGGTTTCTTCTTCATCATCTCGAACTATCCAACTAACATCACCACCACTACAATTCTTCAAAAATGTATCTCTCGAAAGCAAATCGAATAGGCAACCACCATGATCTCATCACATAAAATTAACCCACAACACAAACACTAAACACAAAACAACCATCTGAATGACACCTCTAAAAAGAGATATATATATCATTAAGAATCATCCAAAATACATTGCAAAGGCATCAATGAAGGTGATCCCTTTTGAAGGCTTGATGATTATGAAAACGATCCATGGATAAGGACTCGTCCACAAATGTCTTGGGAGGATTTTGAAAGAACTGAAGGCAGCACATCTGTTCTAGCAAAACAAGGTATCTGCTAGGTAGATAAATGGCATGAAAATATAGAACATCCAACTGTTGGAAATCAATGTTCACCTTGACATTCATACAAAGCTTTGGAATGGCCTTTTGATTGCTATGGGAATGCCGATGCATATATGCTAAGTACCAAGCAAAATGGGATGTCAATCTCCCTGAAAGATCTAGATATTGTGAATATTGGTGAGAAAAATGGAGGTCATTTTGGTATGCTTGACTAGCAGTTGTCCAATCCCCTGGAATTAATGGCCAATTAATTTGTGGTCCCGTGAGAGAATCAATTGAGCTCCATCCTCTTCTTCTCGGAATCTGCTGATCAAATCCTTCATACCCACTAACTAACTGAGGGGGTTGAGAAATAGAAGTGGCAGGAGATGGAAGTGGAATAAGTAAAAGAGGATGAAGAGATGGGTAGGCAAAATCATAAAATGAGGAATAAGCTAAAGAAGGAGTGGCTGAAAATTTAAGTGAACCAGTTAGGAAAGGTGACAATTGATAAGCAGGAAAAGTAGAAGGTATATGGATAGATGGAGAAGGGCATAGCGGATAACGGAAAAATACTCGATCTTCAATGAAAGAACAATAGGTAAAGATTGGAATTTGAGAAAAACCCTGAGGTTGGAAAAGGAGAGGTAAGATAGCTGCTGAGTTGGATTTATAAAGGGAAAAATAAGTATCATAGAGATGAGCCATTTGTTGGTAGTACAATAAGCTAGGAACAGAGGGACCTAAAACAGATTGTTAAAGGTAGGCATCAAAGAAGGATGAATCTAATGGATGGTTCTTGGAAAGATAAGCTAGGAGATCCACCCTCAGTTGATTGGTGCTCTGCACATAAGTAGAAGTTGTATTATGACATTGGTTCAGGACTACAGAATCAATCATTGAATGCCATGAAGTGTCAGGCCAAGTAGCCACTTTAGAATATTAGCACTGGAACATGTCATCTATCCTCAACTCCAAATAATTGACATATAACGTAGCTTGTAAGACCATATCCCCCACATACCAAGCTAGATCTACATCATCTGAAATTAACAGATCACCTCGTAGATACATATAAGACAGCAACATGGTATCTGTCATCACGGAGTCTTCAAAGACCATACGGACAACTTCTGTCAGCAAATCAGAAAACCAGGCCCCACTCCAACCATCCTTTGGAGGATGAAGATCCATCGTTGAGAGCTTAATATAGAAGGCCAACTTCTGCAATGGACAAAAAAGGAATGGTCCGAAGGAACATACTCCTGAAATTGCTCAAATGTAGACCATAATAAATCCATCCTGGACTGCAATCTTTCCACTTTATCTTGAAACAACAGACATAATATGGCCTGTCTCTGGAGAACTGTCAAGTCCTGCTGAGATATAGAAGGAATCATAGGAACATTGGGGCTCGGGGGAATGGACCGTGACTGCGTCAGTTGGTCCTGCAAACTGCTTAATCTGGGAAGCTTGGGATTCCATTGTATTGTGAGCAATCTGGAAAGCTGATAGGTTCGTATCTAAAAGAGTCTGAAACTCTTGAGCTTCTTTGGACATTCTTTCTTTCTCTTCTGAGACTTTAGTGATCTCTGATTGAGCTTCTGCTAGCTGAATCTTCAAAGAAGATATTTTTTCTCTCTGGATCTCAATCATTTGGATATGCTGCTCCATTTGCTTAAACAGATCAGCAAGAGTGTCTTTAGGAGAGGCTAACTCTGTGGTTGCCTTATGCAACTGGTCTTTGGACTACATCAATTCTTCATAGAAAGAAGCATATAGCTGTTGAATACAAGCTGTCATTGAAAGTTCAATCGAACTCTGGATGTCATTACAAATAAATGAAATAGCATCTCCTGACACTAAACTATTGAGTGAAGAAACTGATATTTCCAAAGAACCCTCTCTATGTGCCCTGAATAAATTGTTGCATGTGAGGTAGGCAAGGAGGTCACTGCCAAAGGTAGCAGGAACTTGTATTGAAGGAATGACCGAGGGAGTTTTATATGCCACACGCTTCAAGCGCTCCTACTGAATGACCGATGGAGGAGGGGAATCAAGATCCTCTATGTCAATAGGTTCGGAATCCTCTAAAGGTGGAGGTGGAGGTACTGGATCAGATGGAGGAGGTGGTAGCACACCTTGCTTAAGGCCTGATTATGTCAAGAAAGCATATAAATATGAACCATAGGTTACATTGGTAACATTCCCTCTGGTCACTTTGACAAAATGTTGGTCCATCTTCATAAGAAGGTAAGTACTGCAATCAATGGCAACCTCTTTTAACACCATCTTGGAAGCTGTGAAGAGCTCCTTGGACAAATAATGGGATGGTGTTTTGGCAGGCATGAACCTGTCTTGGAGAAATTGGCAGACTAGCTTCCAGAGAGGATCATGATCATGGAAAAAGACACCCCTGAAGTGTTAATCACCTTCTTGACATCAAGGACCTCTTTGGTTTGCTTATGTAACAGCTTGAGAACCTCCTCATTTGAGAATAACTATCTGGCTATAACAAAGGGTTCTCCTTTGTAGGGAAGAGACAAAGCCTTCCCTAACCCTCTAGGTGTCAAAACCATGGAAGTACCATGAACCAAGCCCAATTTTTTACTGCATGATGCAAGAAACTCATCACATAGGACTGGATTGTTTGGAATCAAAGGGAGTGAAACAGCCATGAAAGTTGCAAGGCTTGCTTTCACGATAGGCTCAAAAGTCAGTAGAGAAGAATAATCCCTACTGATCAATGGGACATACTAAATAGGAGGAGAAGCTTGAGCGCCATTCAGATGAAATATACACACACCACAAACACAGAAAATCACAAAGAATGCCTGCAAAATAACAAAATAGCTATAAAAAAGAAATCGATCAAAAGAAGCATACACAGACGTAAATAACCAATTGACCACCCCAAACAACCCACATCCTAGAAAAAATTCGGCATGACTCCTACACATATGCGACCAAAAGTTTCATGCTATACAATAAGCAGGCACCCAAGACCCCGTATCAGGCAAAAAAGAAAACTACAAACCGCACCCATAATCGTATCACACAATCAAACCATAATACGTCAAAAACCTAATCATGACATAACCAGAACTTTGATAAATAATGTCAACTTAAAGGCCTATACATGCCCATCCCACGAAGTATATTTATTAAAAAGGGAAAAAAGTAGAGTGAGGGGAATGATTTTAATGAAGGGTTCATTTTAAGAGATTATTAACACTGGTTGAAATTTTATTAGGTTGTAATTCTTTTTTAAAATGGCGGTTCATTTTTAAATTGTTAGTTACAATTTATTAATGTGAAACGGTGCTTTTAATAAAACCTGAACTACGATCCCCAGACTCAGGTCTCTAAATTCATATTCATTGATTAAAAATTTAATGTGTCTGAACCGCTCTTCTTTTTCAACGCGTGCATTTTTTTTATGATTCTAGTTCGTTTTTATTTTAAAAAATTAAAGTGTCTCTGAAGCGCACGTAGTGTGTGCAAAGTGAATGGCGGGTTGATTTTAATTTATTAGAAAAATGTGTGTTTAGCGTAAGCGTCCGTGGAAAAGTGGGTGAATAGAGTTCATTTTAACAATTAACTGTGGTTAAGGGATGACCAAAATAAATAAAGCACGAAAAATAAATACCTGGCAGGGGTGTGTATGCAAGAGACTGAGGGCGCACTGAGTAGTCCCAAGTGCAAGGAATCCAACAAAAAAGCAAAAACCACTAACTGGAAAAAATAAAGCACCTTAGATTTTTTTTTTTAACAAAATAAATATCAAAGCAATATTAGGGGGATCATATTTGGTTTAGGCAATGTTCATTAGTATTTGGGTGATATATATATATATATATATATATATATATATATATATTAGGTATGTTTTGATTTTTGATTTTATATTTTTTCTCTTTTGGATATAATTTTTATTTTAAAATATTCCAAAAGCATTCAAATTCATTAATGTAATTTTTTGTGATTTTTTGAATTTAATTTTGCTTTTTAAGGATTTTTAATGAATTTGTCTCAATTTTTAGTGAATTTTAAAAGGATTTTAAATATTATTAGTTTTTTTGCAATTAATTTTCTATATTGTAATTAGAAAGATCAATTGAAAATTTACCAAATTCAGCAATGAAATTTTCAGTAATTTTTTTGGTTTTTAATTAAAATTTTATAAATTTTTAATGTTTTTAAGTGTTTTTTAGGTATTTTACTCGAATTTGTGGAAATTCAAAAGAGATACCCGGTTGTGTGTGAACAGCTATGTGTGCTCAAGGACGGCACGTACCACCACACGGAGAAGACCAAACACGCGTCCTCGTGCATGAACACCTGCTGGCTACTCCCGTACGTACAAGCACACCTAGAGAGGCCCGCACGGCGTGTGAACAGTGGAGGTAAAGGGGAGAAGGGGCAGGAAAGGGGGCTAACACAGGGGAAACGGGGGTTAGTTGAAGTTAGGGAAGTAGGTGATCTAAGTGTGTTAGGTTAGGTGAAGCAACGTAGGTTAGTGAATTGAATTAAGGTGATTAAGTGAATTAAGTTAATTAGGTTGATTAAGTAACTTAAGGTGATTAGGTTGATTAAGGTAGTTAGGTGGAGTTAGTTAATTAAGTTAATGAAGTTAGTGAATTAGTTAACTACAGGGAGGGAGAAATTGACCCAAGGGCCAACGGGCGGAGGAGGAGGTGTTTGGCGGCCCACGGCGACGGAGGAAGGGAGGAGGAGGCGTTCTGGGCGGCAAAAGGGAGGAGGAGGCATGCATGGGTGGCTGCGAGGAGAAGGAGGGGAGAAGGTGGCAGTTGGAGGGGAGGCGAGGGAGGAGGTGCTGCGTGGCGGGGAGGAAGGAGGGAGAGGGAGCCGTCGTGGGGCTACATGGCGGGGAGGAAGGAGGAAGAGGAAAGGTCATCGTTGGGCGCTGGGGAGAAGGCGGAAGAGAGGAGGAGAGGAAGGATTGTGATGGTGTGGCAGGGAGGAAGGAGGTCGTGCGTGTGGTAGGGAGGAAGAAGGAAGAGGGAAGGTCGTCGTTGGGCGCTAGGGAGAAGGCGGAAGGTCGTGCGTGGCAGGGAGGAAGGAGGGAGAGGGAAGGTCGTCGCTGGGCACTGGGGAGAAGGCGGAAGGGAGGAGGAGAGGAAGGTCACGTAGGAGAGGAGAGAAGCCGCGGGACAACGAACATGTACGTTTTTGGTTTTTTTTTTTGCTTTTTTTTCGTTTTCATTTTCTTTGTCTTTTTCTTTTTCTTTGGCTTGGTGTGGTGTTATGATTATTGTTTTTTTTTAATTTTAAAAAATAAAAATTGGGTGTTATTATGTGTTTTCGTTTTTATTTTTTGTGTTTTATTGGTTTTGTTATTTAGTATTTGTGTTTTATTTTGTTTTATTTTTTTTTTAAGTTATTTAGGTATGGTTATTTGTTGGGGGGTTGTGTGTTGGGGGTTTTTTTGTGTTTTGTTTTTTTTTGTGTTGTTGTTGGTGTTGTTGTTGTTGTTTTTTTAAATTTGGTTTGTTTATTAAAAGTGAGCGCACCCCCATCTCGCGCGCATGCACAGGGCGGGAGTAAAAAAACTTGCATCGGCGGGATCAAACAGGGCAGGGATGGCGACACGCAAGGCATAGAGGCCACGGGGGCGTCCGGAGGTGCATAAAACCAAAAATAGGCGCATTCACGCACGACACGAGAGATGCAGCCACACGACGAAAGGAAGAAAAAGTAATAAAACCCAAACCATACATCAGATTGAAAAACTGTAAAAAAGAAAAATGTGCCAAGAGACGAGACGAAGATGATAGAAAAATGTGACACAGGTTTCGGGGCAAAATCAGGGTGTTCACATGGAAAAAATGCAAAAAAAGACTCGAAAACACATACGTGTATTAATATCGAAAAATCCGCTCGTCGGAATGAAGTGCGGAAAGAAGGAAAAATGTGCAGAATAATGTGCCCAACAAACTAATCACAGCAAATACACGGGTTCGACCGAGAGAGGACGCATTCACATGGGAAAAACCCAAAAATTGTACCCGAAAAGGGATTCAGAAGTTAATATGGAAGGCTCCGTGCATCAGAATAGAGGACAATAGAAAGGAAAAATGTCCGAAGGAAGGGAATGCGCAGGACTGTCACATCAAAACTTAGTTTGGGGGGAATTAGAAGGCGTTCGTAGGAAAAAAAAAACAAGAAAATGACGCTAAAAAACACCAATGAAAATTAATAACAAAAAATCCAGATGGCCAAACAGGGCAGAGAAAAAAGAAAATTTGTCCAAGAAGGGTGGTCGGACAAGGAAATCCAGTCAAAATGGAATTCCAAAAAGAATAGGGCAGGTTCACATGGAAAAATGTTAAAAATATACATGAAAAGGACCCAAAAACGCACAAAAATTATTATCGAATGAACTGTACAGTGAAAGGATAGGGCATAAAAAGGAAATGTGCCCAAGGGAAGGCGTGGGACAAGGTTGGTATGTCAGATTGCTGTTTTGAAGCGAGAAGAATGTGTTCACATGGAAATATATCCAATTAGCAAAAATTGCTGTAAAAATTAATAACTCAAAAACAGTAAGCTGAAACAAGGGGATGTAAAAAGGAAAAGTGTGGTAGTCGAAGGGATGAACTAGGTTATGATGTTAGAAATTAGGTCCAATGAACGTAGGATGCGTTCACATGAAAAAATATAAAACTGGTCAAAATGGGATATCGGATGAACCGTAAGTCAGAACAAGGGTGTATAGAAAGAAAAAGTGGCCAGTTTGAAGGGACAAACAAGGCTATAAGGTTGGATGTGAGTCTTAGTGAATGTAGGGTACGTTCACATGGAAAAATCGCAAAACAAAGGATAAAGGCAAACAAACAAGGAACAACCCCGAGGACAGGGTGAAATATAACGAATAAGTGGGGAAGGGATCCCATCAGAGCATAAAAAATGAATTTCTGCGTTTGGAGGTGGATAGATGTATGTCCATGATGATATGCAAAACTGATGCCTAGGGAAGCATCCTCACACTTAAGACCTTAACAGGAAGGGCGAACCGAACAATAAGGACCTAGTACCACACATCAGACCAACCACGAACGTCCCCTCACTGAAAACATGACTGTCACTGAGAAATAGAAGGTGTAGGGTTAGAAAAACTTGGCCCATATTGCCGAGGAGTAATGTCGACTATTGAGGTTGCGTCTTGTATCGTTGTCGGGCTGACTGCAGGAGGTACCAAGGTGTCTTCACAGCACACGTCCTTCATGGCAAGGACTACGTGGCAGCACCTAGGGAGGTAGCTAGTTGAATGAATTGCAGGAAATTCGTCGATAACGAGGGATATTGCACTCAACTCATGATCACTCAAATGGAATGAAAGAATAGTCACTTGTCCCATTATTAACATCACTCTAGTGAATAATGATGAAACCCAGAGCTCACACCCGATTTAGGAATCGACAAGGGAATGGAGCAGGGGGAGTATGCCAGGGTGCACAATTGATGGTTTTTTTCGTTCTTTTTCTTCATTTTTTTTCCTTCCAAGTGATTAAATCGGGAGTTAGGACACATGAACATGTTGTGAAGTGTAAGGATGAAATTTCAGCAATCCAACAAGTGTAAACAATGTGCTTGAATTTATCTATGATTTTTCAGCTAATTTTTAGAATTTAAAATAAATTTTCATGAGGTGAGGTATTAAAAGTAGGGTTTTGGTTTCAAATAATACTTTGGCCATTTATAAAAGCATTTTCAATGGAGCAATTATTGGCAAAAGAGGCAAGGGGATTTGTGAATTTTTTTAAAAAAATATGGAAATATTTTTGAATTATTACCAATTTTTAATGAATTTTTCTCATTTTGCATGTATTTTGAAAGAATTTTAAATTTTTGAATTTTTGCAATTTATTTTCTTGAATGCCCAATTTAAAAAATAGTGCAAATGATTTCAGCAATGTTGAAAATTTTTTAGAATTTGTTTTGCAATTTATTTGTATTTTAAATAAATTTAAATGAATTTTATTTTTTTTTTGGTATTTTATATTTATTTTTATGTGTTTTATTTTTTTAATGTGATTTTCGGGTTTTGAAATTAAAAGTTGGTATCCGAGTTGCGTGTGAACGGCTGAAAATGACTGCGTGTGAACGGCTGACTGTAACACACCACCGCACGATCAAGTCAAAGGCACGTCCTCGCACGTGAACGTTTACTAGCAACTCACCCATACACTCACGCACACCGAAAGATCCGCACGGCGTGCGAACAGGGGAGGGAAAAGGGAGAGTGGCCGCGGGTGAAGAGGGGCGGAGGGTGGGAAGGGGGGTCTAGGGGAGGGGTAACCGTGGTTAGGTAGGGAAGGGTTAGAGTGACTGTGGATGGTTTAGGGTAACTGAGGGTTAGAGGAATCGAGGGTTAGGTGGGGGTAGGGTTAGAGTAACCATGGGTGGGCTAGGGGGCCAAAGTTAGTGAGGGGTGGGTAAATCTGGAGGGGGGGTAAAAATAGTGGGGGGGGGTGAAAATAGGGAGGGGGGGCTAAAAATGGTAGGGGGAGGGGTGAAAATAGGGAGGGGGGCTAAAAATGGTGGGGGGGGGGTGAAAATAGGGAGGAGGGGCCCAAAAATGGGCGGCCGGTTGGGCAGGTGGGGAGGAGGCCCACAAGAGGGGGACGCAGGAGGAGGTGGTGGAGGAGATGGAGGAGAGGTGGTGGAAGGAGGAGGTGGCGGAGGAGAGGGAGGAGGGGGGGAAGAAGGAGGTGGCGGAGGAGAGTGGAGGGCGCGGAAGGCGTGGGGAGGGTGGCGGAGGGCGAAAGGCGGGGGAGCAAGCGACGGAGGGCAGAAGGTGGGTGGGGGAGGCCGCATGGAGGGTGGGAGAGGAGGATGACGAGGAGGGTGGGGGAGGTCGCATGGAGGGTGGGGGAGAAGGATGACGAGGGGGGTGGGGGAGGCCGCACGGAGGGTGGGGGAGGAGGACGACAAGGAGCGCAGGGTGAAGATCGAGGAAGAGTGGGGGAGGTCGAAGAAGGACGTGTGGGGGGGGGGGGGGGGGGGGCCGGGCAGGCGACAGATCGACCGGGCGCGCGAGGAGAAGGTAAGACGGTTGTTTTTTTTTTCTTTTTTTCTTCTTCTTTTCTTTTCTTTTTTTTATTGTTGTTGTTTTCTTAAATTGTTTTTAAATGGATTTTTTTTTGTTTTGTTTAAAACAATAATTATGTTAATTAGATGTGATGTGTATTGCTATGTTTGTGGTAATTTCGTGTTTTTTTTAAAAATTTTAGTGTGGTTTTTTTATTGTTGTAATGTTTTGGGTTTTGTGGTGTTGTGTTTTTTTTGGATTGGTATTATGGTTATTTATTTATTTATTTTTTATTGTATTAGGGTGTGTTGGTTATGGTTGCTTTTTTGTTTTGTTTTTTTTTTGTCTTTTTGTTTGTTTTTTGTTTTTTGTTTTTTTTTCTTTTAAAATTATGGTTAGGAAAAATGAACTCACCCGCATGTGGGGCGAGGTTTTTTTTTTTAAATTGCATCGGCGAGATCAGACGGGATGGGGACAGTGACATGCAAGGCACCGAGGTCACGGGGCATCCTGAGGCACATAAAACCAAACAATGCACGTTCACGCATGACACGAGAAACGCGGCCACAAGGTAAAAAGGAAGAAAAAAGAATAAAACCCAAACCGCACATCGGATCAACAAACCATAAAAAGGAAAAAATGTGCTGGGAGATAAGGTGAAGATGATCAAAAAATGCAACACGAGTTCCGGGGCGAAATTAGGGTGTTCACATGGAAAAAATACAAAAAACAAGCCCCAAAACACATACGTGTATTAATATCAGAAAATCTACGCATCGGAACGAAGTGCAAAAAGAAGGAAAAATGTGCAAAATAATGTGTCCAACAATCCTATCATGGCAAAACACAGTTCCAATCAAGATAGGATGCGTTCACATGGAAAAAACCCAAAAATCGTACCCGAAAATGGACTAAAAAATTAATACGGGAAAAACCAATTTCCAGAACGAAGTGTGATAAACAGGAAAAATGTTTGGGGGAAAGGGATTCACAGGCTTAGTGCATCAAAACTCAGTTTGGAGGGAATTAGGAGGGGTTCACATGGAAAAAGCACAATAAGACACCCGAAAACACTCGAAAAAATTAATAACTAAAAATCCGATAGTCGAAAGAGGGGAGAGAAAAAAGAAAAAAGTGGGAGAAAGGCTGGGAGGCACGGCCGTCAAATTAAACTAAAATTCTGATGAAAATAGGGCATGTTCACATGGAAAAATGTGAAAAATATGCATGAAAAAGGCCCGAAAATCCATAAAAATTAATAACGAATAAACCATGCATCGGAATGATAGGGACTAATAAGGAAAAATGTCAGGGGGAATGGATAGGGTAGGGTTGGCTCATCAAATCAGGGTTTTGAAGTAATAAAGTCGTGTTCACATGGAAAACCGTCCATTTTACGGGAAGTGCTTCAAAAATTAATAACTCAAGAACCGCCTGTCGGAACAAGGGTTGGTAAAAAGGAAAAATGGGCATTTCAAAGGGACGAACAAGGCTGTAAGGTTGGATGTGATTCTCAATGAACTAGAATGCATTCACATGGAAAAATCGCAAAACAAAGAATAAAGGCAAACGAACAAGGAACAGCCCCGAGGACAGGGTGAAATAGAACAGAAGAGTGGGAGAGGGACCCCATCAGCATAAAATGAAGTCGTGGCGTAGATACATGATCATAGCAGGGTATGTGTATGGGGTTATGCAACATAGACGCATAGGGATGCATCCGCATACTTAAAACCTTAGCAAGAAGGGTAAACCAAATATCAAGGACCTAAGACCACACATCAGACCAACCACGAATGTCCCCACACTTAAGACATGACCGTCACTGAGAAAGAAAAGGTGTAGGGTTAGAAGAACTTGGCCCATATTGCCGAGGAGTAATGTTGACCATCAAGGGTGCATCTTGTGTCGTTGTCAGCCAGGAGGTACCAAGTGTCTTCACAACACACGTCCTTTGTGGCAGGGACCAAGCGACAGCACCCAGAGAGGTAGCTGGTGGAAGGAATCATAGGAAATTCGTCGATGACGAGGGATATTGCACTCACTCACGATCACTCAAATGGAATGAAAGAGCAGTCACTCGCCCCATCACTAACATCGCTCGAGAAAATAATGATGAAACCCAGAGCTCACATCCATTTTAGGAATTGACAAAGGAATGGTGCAGAGGGAGTATGCCAGGGTGCACAGTTGATGGTGCATCAGTGTTTCCAATCTGTATGGCATAGGTGTAAGGAGAAAGGTCAGGGGGCCTTGTAGTGCAGTGTACAGAATAGAATGATATGTCCTGTGCTGATGGTAGAGGCCCATCCCGTGGGTGCATAGGGAAACAAAAACGTACCTGACTCCAATGGTCGTAACATCCCTCAATCCTCACCTCTCAATAATTGATTGAAGAAACACCAATCACACTCAACCCACCCTCTGTCACATGCTCTGTTGAAAGATACAGAGGGCAACCCATTCGTGAAACCCATGAATGCAATCCTCACTGTCACTTGTGCATAGGTTGTATGCCTTGTGTGCAATTGATGGTGCAATTATGCATCCCACCCTATTCCATCATACAGTGCAAGAAGGAAGGCCAGGGAGCCTTATGGTGCAGTGCACAGGAAAAAATCGTACATTGTGTATTGAGAGGCCCATCCCATGCGTGCAACACTCTATTCACACATCTCACCTCTCATTTAATTTGAAGGGAAAGACTGGTCACTCACCCCACCCTTTGTCTCACTCTCTGATAGATACAGAGGGCAACCAATACTCACATCTCCATCCTGTTAGGATGAAAGCTCACATCACTTAAGGGGTTGGTGATGAAGATCATGTCGGCTATTGTTGTCATCAGGATCTTGAAGACGAGGCGTACCCAGGGAGGCAGCCAACAAATCTCATACTTCAATGATTTGTAAGAAGGGTCGTCTGTTAAGAAGGACTGATGGACTAATATTGCAGAGACAACGCACCAAGGGAGGTGGCTTCAAATTACTTGCTGAAAAGGTTCTGCTCTGCTGATGAGTCAACTATCCTGAACTGTGGGGTGTTACCACCTTTTCCACAGTCAGCTTCTCGCCCAAGGATGTTTCCATCTTTTCTTGGAACGACGCCTGTTATGACAGGGAATTTCTTCCTTTTCTTCTATAACAGTTTGTTTGTTTTGTTTTTATTTTATTTTATTTTCTTTTTCATTTTCCTTTTTTTTCATGTTAAGAAAGGGAATGGTAGAAATACCATGTGTCAGGACCAACCTCGCCACTGTTGTTGGATCAGATGAGAAGAGAACAAGGTCGGGTTCAGATGTATCTGCGAGGGGTTAGCAGAACGAGACCGCCTCATGAGGAGAATCATAAGGGCTATCAAAAGCATGACGAGAAGGACAGTGCGACGCCCAAAAGGGGGAGGGTAGGTCGACTGTGATTGTCAAGATCCCCAGGGAGGGAAGTACTTCTTCACATGATAGCCATTGATCAAGAAAGGATCATCAGAGGCATCAACGGTCTGCACCTGAAAAGAGCCGTTAGGATTGACAGCAAGTACCTTGTACGGGCCCATCCACCATTGTTGAAGCTTGCCAGGAAACTTGCCAAATCTCGAATCATAGGCTAGGACAAGATCACCTTCTTTGAACTCCTTGTGCTTGATGAAACTGTCATGATAGGCTTTGCGTCATGCTTGAGTGGTTTCCATGCACTGTAGGGCCATCCGCTATATCTCATCCAAGCATTCCAAGTGTAGGAGACGCCGTTGCAATGACTCATCATCGCCCAAGCGTTCTTTAACTGCCACTCGCAAAGAGGGCAATTCCAGCTCAACAGGGAAGACGGCTTCTGTACCATACACTAACTGGAAAGGGGCATGTCTTGTAGCTTCCTTATTGGAGGTTCTGTATGCCCAGAGGGCCTCTGTAAGTCGATCATCCCAGTCGTGACGATGTGTGGCAATCATTCTTGTCAGAATCGAGCAAAGGATGTGATTGGTGACTTCAATTTGGCCATTGGTTCTGGGGTAATAAGGAGTGGACTTATGATGGCGGATCTTATACAGCTCTGTCAGCTCCTCCATGATTTTGTTAAGGAAATGAGTACCTCTGTCACTTACCAGCTCGAGGGAACTGCCAAAATGGGTGATAATATTCTCGTACATGAACAGGGCTATGCTATTACCATCGTCCCGCTTCAGGGCTTTAGCTTCACACCACTTTGTGACATAATCCATACATACTAAGATGTATCTGTTTTGCTTCCGTCTGGTGGGTGGATCAATGGGACCCACAAAATCAATCCCCCACTTCTCAAACGGCTTTAGGGGAAGAATAGATTGCAGTGGCCTGGCACTTGTTTTGGTGGGTTTTCCCATTCGTTGACAAGCATCACATCTCTTGTAGTAGTCATATGCATCCTTGTGGAGGGTCGGCCACCAGTATCTCGCCAACAGAGCCTTCCTGGCTATCGCTTCTCCTATGAAGTGTCCACCACATGGTTCGTCATGGCATGCTTTCAATACTATGCCAATTTCATCCCCTGCAACACATCTTCGCAACACTTCATCTTTGCCTTTCTTGTACAGTGCACCGCCTAGCAAGGTGTAGGGGGTTGATTCTAACAGAAGCTCCTTCTTCTCACGGCTTGAGATGCCAGGAGGATATTGTTGAGTTGCTAGGATATTGTCTATGTTTGCATACCAGGGAGTAATTGTTTCAACTAGAAACAAGGAAGCATCAGGAAGGTCTGAATCATTATGTTCCTCTTCTGCAGTTTGAGAGATCCGCGATAGATGATTAGCTAGGACATGGGAACGGCCAGGCTTAGTGACTACTTCGAAGTCGAACTCCTGAAATAGGAGCAGTCATCTCATTAGTTGTCCTTTAACATCTACTTTCTTCATCAGGAAGGACAGGGCTTCATGATCCACATAGAACTTGAAATGCGTTGACAATAGATAGTGTCGAAACTTCTCTAGTGCAAACACCATTGCCAAGCAGCTAAGCTCTATCACACTGTATAGTTCCGTTCCCTATCAGCGACCTTCTGGCTTGCATAATATATTGGTTGATCTAATTTAGAGAGGCCCTTTTGACATAGAACAGCACCTAGCCCTTCAGCTGATGCATTTGTGTGCACATGAAACTCCTTCATCCAATCAGGAAGCTGCAAGATAGGTGCTTAGATAAGGCACTGTTTCAGGGTATTAAAGGCTTCTTCGCAGTTATCAGTCCAAAGGAAATATGCATCTTTCCTTAGGAGCTTGTGCAGAGGGGCTGCCTTGATTGCAAAATGTGCAATAAATCTTCTGTAGTAACCCACATGGCCAAGAAATCCTCTTAATTGCTTGAGGTTTGTTGGTGCTGTTAAGGCGGCAATCTTTTCAATCTTTGTTGGGTCTGTTGCAATCCCTTGTGCAGAGACAATATAGCCCAGAAGAACTCCTAATGAGACGCCGAAGACACATTTTTCGGGCTTGAGAGAAATCCCATACTCTCGGCATCTGTCAAAACATTGCTCTAGGTGTTCCCAGTGCTCATGGATTAAGCTATAGACACAAAAGTCATCAAGATACACCTCAATGAAATCATGCAGATGATTCTAGAAGCCAACCATCATTACTCGTTGGAAGGTGGCAGGAGCATTATAGAGCCCAAATGGCATCACTCTATAGGCATAGGTCCCCCATTTTGTGGTAAACGTTGTTTTGGATTGGTCCTCTTCTGCAATTTGGACTTGGTTATATCCACTAAATCCATCTAAGAGGGAATACAACTCATGGCCTACCACTGTGTCCAACAATTGGTCAGTAAAAGGGATAGGAAAATGATCCTTCTTTGTCTTCAAATTGAGCTTCTAAAAATCCACACATATTCAAAGTTTCCCATTCTTCTTAGATACTACCACAATGGGCGAAACCCGTTCACTATTAGCCACAGGATAAATGAACTCAGCTTCAAGAAGTTTCAATAATTCAGCCTTCACCAGAGCAGAATAATTAGGATTCATACGCCTTTGTCTTTGCCTTACAGGTTTGGCATCGGGCTCTCGGTCAATATGATGTTGGCATACTGTGGGATCAATCCCCTTTAGATCTTTATATGACCAAGCAAACACATCTAAGTTCTCCTTTAGTAGATCTCGCAGGACCACTAGTTCTTCTTCTGGAAGATTGAGGCCCACTTTCAGGTGACATTCAGTACCATTAGTATCCAAGAATGTCACTTGTCTTTCACCTTTCACTTCGCAGATAAATGTCCCACAGATTGCTTTTGGATAAAGGTCCTCATCTGATGTTCCACTAGAACCAGTGTCCTCCTTCTGAACAGATGACTCATTTATCTGTTGAGGTTACTGGAAGGGTATCAGAGCTTTGGTTGCTTCTGCGTGAGTGGTAATTTCTTATGGACTTAGGTATTCATCTTCACAGGATGCGTCCAGGAATGTCACATAGCACGGACCTTCTAGAGGCCGTGGCTTTGAGGGCTTTGGCTTCTGTTCACAAGGGGCATCGTCATCATCATTTATCTGGACTGAATAGTCAGGACGACAGGAGCCACTCGTGAACTTAATTATTATGCCTTTAATCCATTGCTTATACAGATTCTGCATACCTTGTGGTCCATTGGCTAGCCCAAATGGAACCATGGTCATTCCATCTAACACCCGGAGATCTTCGGCCTATGAGTTCTCTATAGGGACATCAACAAGATCATCCGCATCAGAGGAAATTCTTCATCTGCACTTTCATAACCTGCTTCGTTTTCTTCCTCATAATTTTCATCCTCTTCCTCTAGGGGCTCTATCTCTGCTTCTGTAGAGGCTCTATAGGAGAAGAATAGATATTTTGCCTTTACATCTGCTTCTGCTTCTGCTTGTGTCTCTGTTTCTCACTCTGCTTCTGCCTCTGTCTCTGGCTTGGTGACTGTCTCTATTACTACTTTTGTGAATGTCTCTGTCTTTGTCTCTGCTCTGTATCTGTTTTGTCTCTGTTCTGTATCCGCGACTGTCATGTAACAGGGAGAACAGTACATCCATGCTTCTATTTCACTGTCAGAGGTGATTTTAGAAGTCAATTCAAGTTGAGGAAGGAGGTATTCTCCCATGGACAAGGACTTTGCTTACCTTGGTAGTTGGCTTATAGTACCCACTGTTAGGGAATGTGCCTCTATTTTCTTGGGAAAGATCTGTTTAATAGCCTCTTCATCTCCTAATGTACCATCTGTTACCTTGTTGGAGGAATCAGTCACGACTTCGATGGATGTGGATCCATTGCTTTTCTTCGATCCATACAATTTCAACACCACTTTGTTGGGTCCTTTGCCTAGGGTTAGGGTTCCTTTGAACCAGTCCATCCTGGCTCTTGCTTCAAAAAGCCAAGGTCTTTCCTAATAGAAAAGGGTATGAGGTCCCATAAGAATTTGGTTTGACCACCAAATATGTCAGCCAATAGTCTCTTCCTGCAAGGGTTGTTTTTACGTATGGAAGGATGCCCAACGATTTAATTCTACTTTGGTCTGTCAATCTGATAAGCCACTGTGTAGGTTGAATTCCTTGCAACCCTAAGTCATTCATTGCCACATCCGTCATTATGTTTACTGATGAATCTCCATCAATCAATGCATCTGAAATAAAGCATCCTTCAATCCATACACTAATCTCTGGGGTTCCAGGATCTAGGAAGGTGTTAGCCACATCTACTTCTTTTACAGGCTCCGGGGCCTTATTGGTCTTGGTCACTGTTGAAGGAACAATCCTTATTCCACGTCTTCTTGTCAAGATGCTTTTGAATTTCTTACGGCAGCTGGGAGATAGTATTAGCAACTGTCAGAATGTTAGGTTTGGTTTAAAAGTGTCTAGGTCTTTGACCAAGTCATATTCTTTCATAGAATCCATAGGCTTCTCCAGCCTGCTGGGGAATGGGTCTACACCCATTTTTATCTTTCCTTTTTCTTCTAACAATGGTAGCTTCGACACTTCCTCTTTTTTTGGAAGTGCTTCTGTATCGTCTATATCATGGACCTCTGGTCCTATTTCTAGGATTGTCTCTGTGACTCTCTGTAGCATTGCAGTGCTCTGTACTGCACTATTATGTCATGTACTGCTCTGTCCCTCTGTTGATAGGTTGAACTTCACAATCTTGGCAGGAGAATTATTTTCGTTCTGAACAATTGGTTTCTTCTTCTTGGTGCTCATGACAGCGGCAACTTTCAACTCTACCAAATTGGAGGCAGGCTCTTGTACCTTCTGTTGGCTATCAGTGGCATTGGCCTTTACAGGAGCTGGAATTGGACAGTCCTTTGCAGTGTGGCCTTCTCCTTTGCATCGGCTGCATAAGGGCTTGTAATCCACAGATTATCTAGGGTTTGGATAATTCGGGGAGATATGACCCTTTTCTCCACACCTATAACATTCCACTTCTGATCTTTGACCACCACCAGACTGTCGTCCTCTGTAACTTTGAGAGGGAAACCTTCTGACTATCGTCCTCTGTAATTTTAAGAGGGAACCTCCTTGGATCGAAATTAAGACCAAATTCCCTAGGCTTTGGTCCAATATCCTGTGTTGTCATTTTGGATTCTAGCAACTTGAATCTTGCATTTTCATCCTTCTGTCTTCGTTCATGCATCTCTTTCAAAGAGAAAATATTCTCTATATGGTTCTTCCACAAACAGTATGACCAGAAGGCTCCAGGAATGGTTGGTTTTCGGGTACATTCAGTGGCTAAATGTCCCGCTTGATGACACTTTCCGCACTAGGTATTAGAGTACATCACATCTTTTCCAGCTCCCGTAGGGGTGGATATATTGGCGGTACTTACTTTCAGTGTTTGTAGCTGCTCTGTAATCACATCCATAAGCTCTTTCTTGATACTTGCAACTGAGTTGGATAAGTAGTCCTTCAGATTTTTACCTCCCGAAGTGCTTGTAGTAGGGTTTTGGGAAGCTTCTGTAATTACTGCATACACTGGTCCAGAGGGTCCTCTGTCCTGATTTTGATTTAGAGCTCTTGCTGAGACTTGGGGTTGTTGATTCTAGTTGGTAGGGTTCCACTGTTGTTGAGTCGCCATTGAAGGAACAGTTTGAGGCCACTGTTGTTGTGGTTGAACCATCATTTGAGGCACTGTCGTCTGTGGTGACCACAGTGGATTATGTGCACTAAACTCCGGCACTGTTTGCATCTGGGGATAGGGGTAGGGAACTGTCCGTGGAACTGCGTTTGGTGGGTATAACATTCCTGGCATGGGAGGAGGTAAGAATCCTCTTCTTGGAGTCATTGATAGCCTTGATTCAACTTCGTCATACAATCTTGCACCTTCCATTGCAACTTGCAGATTGACTGGTCTTCTCAATTCCACGAACTTGCAAACTTCTAGTTATAGGCCTCTGAGAAACACTCCTTTCTGAATGCCTTCGTCCAAATGATGGTTAGTCCATCTCTTTAGGATGGATTCCATTCGCGAGACATAAGCTTCTACTCTTTCTCTAGAGGACTGACTTAGGTTTATGAACTCCTCTCGCATCTGCTCTTCAAAACCTTCACACCTGAATTTAGTGAGGAAGGCTAACTTCAGGTCGTCCCATGTGCCAAAAGTTCCTACTGCTTGTCTCTCATACCACTGAAACGCTGTGCCCTTGAAAGTGGTGGGGAATATTGCTAACCAATGCTCAGGGGTTCTGGCATTGTTAGCCACACATGCTACCATAAACTCTGCTACATGAAGATCAGGGTCTTCATTGTACTCTCCCTTAAAAAACTGGCAATGGGACTACATTTGTTGGCCTGTCATCAATATTTCCAGGACGAATCTGACTAGGAAGGGGACCTTGAGTCGCCATGGGGACTTCTGTAAAGAGTGCTTTTAGGGCGTCAAAGGAGGCTTCTGCTGCGATCTCGTTCTCGGCTTTGATTTTTCCCTTCTCTCTTCTCACGTACCTCTGGACTTGTTTTAACACTTGCCTCTTGATTGCGTCATTCATCACAAGCATGGCTCCAACCATTTGTTCAATACTCAATAGAATAGAATCAGAGAGGGGCTTCAATCTCTGGGGGATTCTTTGCCCAACATCTCTTCTACTTCCTTCTTTTCAACATCTCTGAATTCGGCTTTCAAACCACTACAGAGGGGGAGATATTCTGTTATGAAAATATCAAAACTCATTCTTCTTAGGATCATTGTTGTGCCATTATAATAGTGCCACCTTATGAGGGTTTCAACAGTGTATGTTGTGAAAAAAACTCTGTCTACCAACTTCCAGTGGGTTGCTAATTGGACTGTCAGTGCACCAAGCATCCCAGGTATCTTACTGTTGAGTATCCACGAACAAATTCCAACTCTTTTGCTTCTTGTTTTCATGAACCTCTACAAACCACGACTCCTGGAGCTTCTTCACAATCTGCCACTTGATTATGTCTGGAAACTTCTCAATGAATACTAAATCTTCCATGGATAGTCATTCTCTCTGTTTCTGCTCTTCAGTTTATTCCCAAACAATTTTCCACCAAGATGCAAGTTTCTGCTTCTTCAACAGGAAGATGAAATAGTCCACCACATAGAGCATGCATCATGATGGTGATATGTTTCCGCCATTGTGGGATGAACTTCTTGTGGAAAGTGGCTTTGATAATGAGAATCTCCAACTCTTCCGTGGAAGAAGGAACTTTGCAAATATCCATTGAATTCTCCTCTTCTTAGCAATGCCATTTCCTTCATTTTCAGCCTCTTCTGATGCTTGTTGATGGCAAGTTTCCCGGGCTGCGTACCAAAAACATGGAGCCCCAAGAGGAACACCAAGGAAAAGGGGATTCTACTGCAAGAAAATCTATCTTGTAACATCAACAAGCTTTTACTTTATTCTTTTGATGACCAAAACAAAGAAAACAACAATTCTTCACATAGCATCATAGTAGATATCTCCCACAGATTTGATAGAATCAACCATAATCTTCAACATCTTCATAAAATCTATCAATTGAACAAAGAACACAAAGGAATACACCATTGTTGAATGGAAATCAATCACCTAGTATTCATCTTCAATGTCTTCATAGTTTTCTCTTTCAATCTCTCATATGTAGTTACACTGTTTTGATAGAATTGGCTATCTCTGGCTCTCTCTGTCTCTCTCTTTATCAATAGTCCATCATCTCCTCACTACAATACTCTCATAATGACTCTCAATAATCCTTCTTAGGTCATGGATGCACCTCCCAAGTGGTATGTTTGATGTGAAGAGGCATCAGAGCCACTATAGTGTCTCTTCATAGCTCATTACTGTCACTGTCACTTTAGTCTTCTCTTCAGTCTTTAATAGCTGCTTGTTCCATTTATTTTAGCTCTTTTGAACTTAGATTTATCCTTTCCAAAAGTTAGAAAACTTTCCCAAAGTCACATATAATTTCTACAAAACACTTACAGAAGATCTATAGAACAGTACAATACAGGACCAGAGCAGATATAGAACAAATATAGAGCAAAGACAGAGGCTCTACAGAAGGTTTACAGAGGGTTATAGAAGGTCATCAGAGAACATCAAATCCTCATAACTCATACTAAATCCATTACAAACTATAAAAAACTATTCAATAAACTTTCAAAATATTTCAATCTTCATCAATCATCAATCCATGCTTCATACAAAAGAAAATCAAAACAAAACAGAAGCTATACATAAGGTATACAGAACCAATCAGAACCTCAACAAAACCTATCAAAACATCACTAAGCTTCATATTTTCATTAGAAATCATCATGAGATTCCAAAACATAATCAATATTATCCAAAATACTCTCAAACACTTCCATTAATAACCATACATCACTCTAAATCCATCAAAAATCAATCATTCAAACCTCAAAAACAACAAAAATCAGTCAAAAATTCAGTCTTTTTCTACTCTCAATAGGTATCAAAGCTTTGTTTGCTTTTGTGTGAGTGGTGATTTCTTCTAGACTTAGGGATTCATCTTCAGAGGATAAGTCTAGGAATGTCACATAGCACGGACCTTCTAGAAGCTGTGGCTCTGAGGGCTTTGGCTTTTGTTGGCAGGGGGCATCATCATCATCTTTTCTCCAAAATGAATAGTCAGGGCAACAAGAGCCACTGGTGAACTTTATTTTTATGCCTTTAATCCATTGCTTACGCAGATTCTACATACTTTGTGGTCCATTGGTTAACTCAAATGGAACTAAGAGCGGAATTTTGAGCTCGAGATGTGCCTAAAATTTGCCAAAAATTTTGAAATTTAGGGGAAAAATATTTAACATCAAAGGCGGTGGCTCCAGCTAGGACGATTTTAAGCACCAAGTGAAAGACGACTTTTAAAAGGCGTCCGAGCGACACTTGTTGATTTTTGATAATTTTTCAGACTACCATGCGGGTTGTCAAGAGTTTCCAGTCAATGCGGGATGTCAAGCCGGATGCCCAGAAATTTACAGCACTCGAATCGGAGCCCGGATGGGAAAATAGCCAAGAAACCGATCAAGATATCAAGAGGTGGACAAACTTTGAACCAAATGGCTAGTGACCTTTGGGAGCCCCCTAAAATTTTATGCCACATGACATTTGGAAAAAATCGTGGAGAGAGAGAGCATGGAAAAAACGTCGCCTGCCTGCACGCTGAAATTTGCGCCATGATGTGGGTGGATCATGATTGCAGCCTACAAGCAACCTACCTAACCGATCATACCCCCGATCTTCCCTCTCTCTTCTGATCATTTCGCCGTTCTTCACCCGTCCAATGAGAAGAGCCAATTCTAGTCTTTCTCTCTCCTCTCTCTCTCTCCCCTAAGGGGCTATTCTTGTGTGTAAGAGGAAAATGAAGAATGGTGAAGGAAAGCTTGTCCAGTTGGAACCGGATTGCTTCTGGATCGATGTAGACATGAAGATTGCTGATTGTGAAGATGTTGGACATTGAATGTGGGCTGACCCGTAGTCCCACACCAAAACCGAGATCCTAAGACACAAAGCCTAAGTAGTAATTCAATTTTTATGAAGGAGAAATCGGTTTTTATGCTATTTGATTGATGAAACATTGCTCCCATGGGCTGAATATGCATTATGACGTTGTTTGCTATGAGTTTCAACAGTTTATAATCAGAAAATCAGAAAATCATAAGTGATATGGCTGAAATTAATGTTATAAAACCTGAAAAACATGCGTTTAAGGGATAAAATGGTGTTTTTTGCAAAATGAATGGGAAATATGAGACATAATGCCAATAGAACCTGAAATTTTACTGTCAAGGAACCTAAGGGCCACAACCCACAATCAATCTTAATTTTTAGTCATTTTTCATTGAAGAAAATAGAGGAAAAATACCAAAAAATGGTGAATAATGGGATTTAAATGGGAGAAAATTAGGAAACGATAAAAGAAAAATTCCAAAAAATTACATGTGTATTTGTGCAATGTATAATGAAGGTAAAGCACGAGGTTGGCCTCGGTTTACCCCCGTTTCTATGTTTCTGTCCGTGTTTATCGCTTTCTTTATAAAGAAAAACACATAAAATGACTCTTTCACATATCAACGAATGCAAAACATTAAACGGTAGGGTGAGAGGGAAGGTTGAGCATTAAAATATAAATTAAAATCTGATTTATGTGTTGCATCATGCCTATAGGACGTTGTTTTAAAATAAAAGGGAAAGGCAGCATGAGCGTAAGGCTCGGTGTCTTTTCTCGTTATATAAACGCTAGCATGGAAATCATGAAAAGACTAGTTTTGCACGATACACAATGCTGATTTTCTTTTGTTTGTGCACTAAACCATTCACATTATGCACTATGCATAGTTCATGGTATCAAAGGAAAAGCTCCTGGACTGCATAGCAATTGTTTTCTTAGGAATTTGACCCACGATTGAGAGTGTGAGGTTATCCCTTGCCGTAGGATAGAGGGGCGATTTCCTAAGGGACTGTTAAGTAAGGACACATGGTATATCTCTTGGAAATACGAGAAATATAAAAGAGAGGAGTTTATGTTCATTTGTGTTATATGTTGAGCAGCGCATCAAGGGGCCAATCCCTGCGATGTAGGAGAGCTGCAGTGGGGCCGCGGTGTTTCTACCAAGAGGTTACCTCCATATGTGTGTGATCGTGGCATTGCCAATGTGTATGGGTTCTCCCTCTGAGGAGCTTATGGAAAGGGAAACGTTGGACTATAAACTATAAACACATAGATTAGGCTTTAGGGCAATTTGTCCTTTAGCATTAGATTGACGTTCCTGGTCCGCGAGGCCATGAGGGTGTGAGCATGAGGTCCGGCTAGTGCCATAGCCAGTGCCGGCCCATTTCAGGTCCCATCAGTGGTGCGTCTTTCGGGAGTTGCCAATAAGTGATGGTCCCCGAATCTAGGGTTCTTAGGGACCAAAAATTTGGTTTATGTCCTCTAACAAGGACCGTCAAGCTGAAATACAAAGAGCAGAACGTGCTAAGAGGGCTAGATGGCGGTTAGAGATTGTAAGTCGTTATTCTCCTCAAAGGAGTAGCCCGATACGCATAAGAGGCAGTGGTCTTAGTAACCCAACTGCTGCACATAGTTCTTTAGGTGCAGGAGGAAGCGTAAGTTCTTCCTCTCTTCCACCAAGTCTACCCACTTCAAGTGGGGATGTGAATCCATTAGTTCAAGCTCCTATTGTTCTCTAGTAGCAAGGTTGGATGGAAGAACATCGCAATAACAAGTTCAGAAAATGGCATCAAAGTTGAGCTAGAGGAGCAATGGAAGCACTAGAGGGCCACCTTGGATATAACAAAGTCAAGCTAGGCTATCTAGGTAGAGTCTATGTGTTGGCTCTCTACCACATCACCCTCAAAGGCAACATCCTGAGCAACAACATCATCAACAACATTCATTTCTCTTTGTGTATGATATCAACTACATTTGTCAATTTGACCTTGTACCTCACCAATTTGATGTAGCACATTAAATTGATCACATTTATAAGTCTCAACTTGCATGATGGTATGTAAGAATTGCAAACTAATCAAGTTGGAGGTTGCTCCTTTCAAAAGGTTCTTTGAAAATGATGAAAAAGTAACTTATTTAGTAGAAGACCTCAAAATAGCACAAAATTAATTGACTTCTTTTATCTATGCCAATCATTTGGAAAACATTTTTCATAATTAGAGATTTTCAAATTTTACATTTAACTAGCTTGACTCTCTATGCTCTTGGAGATGAGTGACAAAATTTCAATAGTAGTTTAGTAATAGCACATGAATATGTCATGGACATGGACTGTCTTATTAAATTGCTATATTGGAAGCATTTTATTATAAGCTATAGGTGATGTTTTGTATGTTATCTCCACCATATACATTTTCATAAATCAAATTCGATAGATATGGAAATGTGTATTGTTAAACCAAATGTTCCATCAAATACAATAAAAATTTTCTTCATCTAGGCTTAAGAAGCAAAGCACATAGAAACAAATTTTACATTTTCTAAAACATTTTGTTTCTCAAGGTTAGAGATACATGGAATTATTTAATTGTTACTATAACGGATGAGGGTAACACCACAAAATTTTCCAATGCACGCTCGAAAAAAATGGTGATATAAAAAATGGTGTGTCAATATATATTCATGAAGACACCAATATAGATGCTAGCAACTATACTAACATAATTTGAAGTATTGATTGATCAACATACATGTCTACATAGTAGACTAGATAAAAAATAACAAGAATGAGACTTTTCTCTTATTCCTCACTTTGGCACCAATGAATTTGCAAGTATGGCTAAAACTCTATGTGAGATTTGTTTTCTCCTCACGATTTTGTGTGGAAAACATAGAATGTAAGTTCTAAATACATAAAATTTTGTATATTTTGCTATTTTTATATAATATAGAGAAAGTAAGAGAGAAAGAAGATATATGTATGTGCATATGTATGTGTATGTGGGTAGAGAGAGAGAGAGAGAGAGAGAGAGAGAGAGAGAGAGAGAGAGAGAGAGAGAGAGAGAGAGAGAGAGAGAGAGAGAGGAGATTCACTCAAAGAGAAATCAAGGAATTAAACCATTTAATTTGTATAACTAATTATTAGTCATTAGAAATTATAATTTTATTAATTAGATAAATTTATAAATTTAATTATGATGACTTATTAATTTATTAGCCACAAGAAAAAAGAGAGAATAGAGAAAACAGGAAATACAGATGGGAAAGGGATGGAGAAGATGAGTAGAGAAATGTAAGTGCCAATTACTTAGTTTATTTTAATAACCAATGTACGTATACATTCCAAAAATTGATTTATGTTGAAAACAAAATTGCACATTTTTAAAACTAGTTCTAAATATGAAGATAATTGTTATTATTCATGAGATATTATATGCCAGTTCATGGAAGAAAGACTTGGAAAACCCTCCCAAGACAAGCTTATTAAAACTATGTTTGTAGTATAGAACAACAAAAAGAACTAGTCTAGTGGATCGTCACTTGGTAGTTAAGTGCACTTGGTTGATGACACTACCCGGATGGGTGACCTCCTGGGAAGATTGTGGGAGCTTCTCACGTGTACCCAATGAAGCCTTCGTAGCCCGTTGCCCAATATGCCAAGGCCAAGATGCCAAGGTCTATGCCTTGGTCACTGCCTTGGTCATGAGTCTTGGAGTGACACCCACTCGACGACACGATGCACAGTGCTCACCTATATATTCATAATTTTTTATCTTTTCATACAAAAACGGAGCTCCCTCTTTGACGTCATTGATGGTATCATCAAAGATGCTAAAAGAAAGAGTTCTTTGTCATTGTTGATATAATCAAAAATGCTAAAAGCAAGTGTCCTCTCTCTTTTTAGCCCTCCCCCCCCCCCTTACTATATAAACAAGGGTAGAGCATCACATCAGGATGATAATGACATGTGCAGAAGTTTCTTTGATGTTGATGCGACGAAGCTTTGCTGCAATGAGCCTCTCTCTCTCTCTCTCTCTCTCTCTCTCTCTCTCTCTCTCTCTCTCTCTCTCTCTCTCTCTCTCTCTCTCTATCTATCTTTACACCTATGCGAAAGTGCTGCTCAAATCCATCAAGCTTCTTCTATGGCTTCCAAAAGACGTCGAGACGTTGAGCAAGGTCATGCTCGGAGAACTCCCCAATGCGAGGGAGTGACCGTTGCTAAGGGAAATCAACACAAAGATGAAGCGCAAGCAGAAGTTACCCTTGAATCCATTCAACCCAAAGGACCGGTTATTCCGCAACAAATCGAGGTTGCTATCATACCTTGTAATCACGATGGATGACCGAACTGAGATAATCAGGTGAGTACATAAGAAAAGGATTATGATTAGTTAGAACTTATTTAAACTTACAAAAACATGTTAGTATTATCAACTAATTTTTCGGAAGGAACACGGGAATTCATGAAGGGGATAGATTCTATGCATCGCATACATTGACAAGTGTGTTTAAAATGTTTTATGGTTATGACTGCTTTTGGATTTGTGAATAACGAATTATGTTTCTTATGATTCCGGGCTTGTATCAGCCATACGAGTTGTAGATTATGGTGGTTTGGGACGTTGGGGTTCCCAACCCAATTCTCCCTAACACTCTATTGAGTGTGGAAAAACTCATTTGTGGGTGGGGGTCATATGCTCACAAGGGAGGTAGATGTTTTTGGTTTTTTATCACTCAAGCTCTCGAGAGGACAAAGGGCCGAGTGATAAGTGCCCCTATTATGTAGGATGGCTCCTGAGACTTAGGAAAGCTTAGAGAGGCTCTGAGCCAATAAATTCATTGTTGACAGCGGATGGAGTGCGATCACATACAATCCAGATCTCGAGGGATTGGAAGGTCCTATCCTAGGTTGGATGGTGTCTTTCTGCAAAAAGAGGATTTTGTACCACTCTGCAGAGTGATGGTTCTACTTGTTATTATGAAATAAAGTATCTAATTTTTGAATTGTTTGTTATGTGCTAAAGATTAAGCTTAATGAACCCAGTTTAATGGAGTAACAAAAGAAAGTTGTTTTTACATGTCCAAACAGCATGGTAGTATGCTTTGCTAATTAGAAAACTAAACCAAACCCAATCGAGGAAAGTAGGAGACTTCGATCGTGACGATCGAACACCTATGGCTGGGTGGACCCGATAAGTTGGGTAACTTTCCAACACTAGATCGAGCTGATTAAATCATGACCCTCCTAATATCAATAGGATTAGTTACTAGGTTTAACACTATTTTAGGGGGCCAAAGATGAGATTTTACCTTATGGGTGTGGGGGATCGAGTTACACTCTCCCTCATCTCTCACTCTCTTTGAACCAAGTACGGTGTTAACATCACTCCTACCTTTGATTGATTACAAAGTGGTCTTTCTTAGGTGGGCATTAGATTACTGTTAGGGGTGACTTGTCCACGCTTCCCTTGTGAAGTAGAACTGAGATTCCCATGTTCAACTAAGTCTGAGGTTTCCCACAAAGAGACGGGATGGTGATTTGCATGGATATGAATCGTGGTCGACTACTAAGAGGACTCCTCGGGGTTTGTTAGAGGAGGCACCTCACAAGAAAGAAGAGAGAGTAAAGAGTGAAGAAAGAAGATAATGTAGCAAAGAGAAAGTAGAGAGTAGAGAGTGGAAAGTGGAGAGAGAAAGTAGAAAGAGAGTAAAATAAAGGTGAGAAGAGAGAGTAAAGAGTGGTAAAATGAGAGAAATTAAAGAGTCAAGTAGAGAATAGAGAGAGAATAAAGAACGCCAAGTAAAGTGTAGAGTAGGGAGAAAAAATAGAGAGAGGAGAGTAGAAATAGAGAGTAGAGAGTAAAGAGAGGAGAGAGGAGAGAGGAGAGAGGAGAGAGGAGAGAGAAAATATGATTGAGTAAGAGAGAGTTGAGTGGAGAGAGAAGAGACAAGATATAGTAGAGAGTAAGAGAAAGGTGAGTGGAGAAGAGAGAAGGCATAGTAGAGAGGAGATAGAAGGCAAAGAATAAAGAGAGGAGAGAGCAAGTTGAGAGTAGAGAGAGAAAAGATAGTAAAGAGTTGATTATCGAAATCAGAGAGAGAAGGTAGAGAACTTTGAGTGGAGAGTGGTGGTAGCGTAACATACCGACCACTAAATATAGTCGATAACATTTGGTGGTCATCTAGGGTCTTTCCTAGCTGCGCCATCCACACTCCACTGGAATGTTTGGACTTTGATCAGTCTAGGCGACCCGAGGTCCACCTCGCAATGGAACGTCCTGTCTCATCCCATGAGGATTGACCTGAGTGTTTCCTGCTCACCTACTAGTCTCCTATCTTTGGCTAGCTCACTTTCGAAGGTGTCCTTCAAGAGGCTTCTCATCCGAACAGAGAAGGGGTCATTACCCTTGGTTCATGGAGTGCAACACTTTTTTCTAGTAACGAGCTCGGGTTTGTGGAACTCTAATGCATTCTGGCACAGCCGCTGCACTGTTCCCCTAAGATAGTGATCAGCCTGGATTCTAAGACTTTGACCCTAGGGTAAGTCATTGTGTTGGCTCTATCCTATTTTTTCCCTTTCAGGAAAGCACCCGACTCATCGGGTCCACCCAATCATCGAATGCCTTTCATTGGGAAAGGTCGCTCGCCCACTTTCCTTTAAACAATGTTTTCTTTAGCTATCTAAACAGTGCATACTACCATGGTGTTGAATACATAAAAATAGCTTCATTAATTACCCTTTTAGCACAGGGTTTGTTTCACATCTCTCTTAATTAACGACACGAAAACAGTGAAACCAGTCATTTCAAAACATTGGATGAAATCATATTTATATATTTTCATTTCCGCCCTCAAAACCAGAGGTGCATCCACCCTCAAAAACAAAAGAAACGTTTCCAGCCTACATTTCCAGGCTCCAATGCAAAACTGCATTGATAACAATACGGATTTCTACTCCATCTTAGGACCAACTACATATTCTAGGCATAAATTCTGACCAAAGCCCCGCATGGTTATGAGTGGCCATAGGAGGGAACCTTCCATACTTGACCGTCCATCCTAGGCGCTAGTGAGACGCTCTAGGCAAACTAATAAAAATATATCTAGCTCATTCGAGCTCCAGCAATTGACCAATAATTTCTAAGGATTTCCATTCCCTGCTTCTTCCTTTTTGCGGCTATTGAATTTTCTACGGGAAGACTTAGCTTGATTTGTTTTTCCAATTTCCTAATTTTTCAAAATTATAGCAACCAATTCATTTCTTTTTTACCTTCTTTTCTTATGAGATTTTTTTCTAAGTTTACTAAATCAACCATTTTCTATACTTTCATATTTATACGTTTTGTCACCCAAGAGCTCGAAAATCCATTTCTAAGTAATAATCTATATTTCGTATGTCGTCTAGGATAGTATATGATTACGAAAGTCTTCTCACGGCCAAATCGATAGACATTATTCTTATTTAAAGGAGTCTTTAGTTCTATTAATAATTATCATTATCATAGAAATAAGTCCTATATGTTTAAATGCTCATGGAAATCGTTAATTTTTAGTCAAGAGAAAAACTCAATTTTCAATGAACTATACTTAACTTTTAGGGATGGACTTAACTAATTTATCCTTAGTTAATATTTAATATTTCTAAGGATTTCACTAATGTCATTCTTATAAGTGTGATACTAAAATTTATGGTTAGCTCAATCATGGAAAGAATTCTAATATTCTATATATGTTAGTTTTCTGATAGATTACTTTGGCAAGCTTTAAACTAGACATGATACTAACAAGATTTTTGACTTAACATTTTATGTGAAATTTCTTATAGCATAATAGTTAGCATAACATTCTAATTTAAAAAAATTTCAAGCATACTTGTTTATTTATTTATTTATTTATTTTTATTATCCCATGTATATATACAACTAATTTTCTAAATATTTTTAATGACTAGAATCTAATCTAACCTTAACTATAATTATCACTAATTCTTTCTTTCTTAAAAAATTTATCATTCTATAAAGAAAAAAATCACCAAAATGCTAACATTAAAATTAATTTATTGAGTTTTTATCATTCATGCTTTTGAGAATAAAATAACTTTTATCATTTTTCTAAAATAAAAAAATATTTTCTTAATTTATTTTAGAACCTAGTTTTGACTAGGATTATTCGATCTGGCATTAAGTGACGATATTTGGCTGCGTAGCCACATTTGGGGGTGATGCCACACCTCGTCTTCTTGGCGGCATGATGAGGATATTTTTGAATTTTAGAGAAAGAAAAAAATTAAGAGAATATTTTAACAGCGTAAGGGTATCGTCGTTGCTTTTTTGATCGCTCTTCTTCACAATAAAGTTTGTTTAGCTCCACACTCATGCTCTTACAATGGAGGGGAGGGATCTTATTTATAGGAGAGGAGGGGGGGGGTGTGGGATGTTGCATGCATAAGCGGCATTTGACGCGTCACATGGTGGCACCATGAAAATGATGGGTGATGGGTTGATTAACTAGGTGTCAGCTTGTTAAAATTTCCTAAATTCTTTTTAACATGAAAATGCCATGTGTAGGATATTTTCTAGTGAGGTGGCAGTTTGAGATTTTTTTAAAAAAATTCGTTTTTTAATTTTAAAAGAAAATTAGAAAGAGGGTATGAGGTGTCCTAATGAGGTTGGAAGTGGCTAAAAATATCCCAATATTTTTTTAAATAAAAATTGGCTAAATTAGAGGAGGAGTACTGATGTGCAACTTAGGAATTTTCAATCAATAAAAAAGAATCTTGTTTTTGAATTTTTCATGAAAATTTAGGATATGAAAAATGAGATGTCTTGTGGAGGTTGAAAAGTACTAGGATATTTCTAAATAGTTGAAAAAATAGGAGAATGAGTACTTATGTGGCAAGAGATGGGAGGAAAAGTACTCACTATTTCTAATCATTGCTTATCTCTCTCTCACCATGTGTCTTTCTCTTGTAAAGTCCTACTTACAATTGAACTCTTTCTCTCTTTTAGTTAACTACTCTTTGGCTTTTGGTTAGAATTAGACTAACTAGATGATTTTTCTTTTCTTTCCATTTTTCTTTTTCATGCATGCATAATTTCTTACATGCTTTGTCAACGACTAAGGTGGAGTTTTCATGATAAGAAATAACACATATACTCTATTGAAAATAACTAGCCCATGTTTGCAAAAGCTATTCTTTTTGCACGTGTTTGCGTGCTTTTAAGTAAGTGCACAACCGTGTATCAAGTGTGAGTTCACAAGCGTAAATTATATCTTTATTTATGAAATGTACATACACGTGTTCATGTGTATATGTGTGCACATATGCCTAAGGAGGAGTTCACATGGATAACTTATCCCCACCGATTCGGTACTTTTAAGGCTTAAGTCTTTTGGCTAGTGGGAGGGGGGGGGGGGGGGGGGGGGGGGGTTCATGCAAGATCAACGATTTTGCTCATGTATACAATGAAGAAAATTGCCATGGGAGATTTCTTAAATTTTTTGTGTATATATTTTTGTGTTGTCAAGGCGGTTCGTTACATCCTCTTCCTCTTAGAGAAATTGAGATGTCCTCAGCTCGAGAGAAACTCTAGGTGGTCTCTCTGGAAAATGGACTCCTCGATCCAGGTGGCATCTTCTTCAGGGAAGTCCTTCCATTGTACAAGGTACTCACGGAGAGTACAATTTCTGAGAGGCTTCTCTCTAACCTCTAGAGTTCTCTCAGCTTGGACTTCTAAGATTCCTTGAGTTGGCATTACAATTTGTCCATCATCTAAGACATGATCAGGACTTGGGACATACTGTTTTAGAAGATTTACATGGAAAACATTATGAACTTTGAGATGAGGGGGAAGTTCTAATTTGTAGGCATCCCTACCAAGACATTTGATAATTTTGTAGGGGCTGCAATATCTAGGGCTTTGCTTCTTGAATTTTCCAAGAGATAGAGAACTTTTCTTAGGTCCAACCCTTAAGAAGACCATCGCCCTCCTTGAATGTGCGAGAAGCTCTCTTGGTGTCTGCATAAGCCTTTTTGAGTAGCCTTAATGTCTTGACGGATCGCTTTGGTCTGTTCTTCCATTTCTTCTAGCATTTTCCTAGATGCTTCGACCCTTAAGGTTGGATCTAAAAAATTTAGAGGAGACAAGCACTCTTGCCCATACAATGCTTGAAAGGGAGTCATACCAATGCTTTGTTGGAGGCATTATAGGCGAATTCCACCAAGGAAAGATATTGGATCCACTTCTTAGGCTCTCTGCTGCAGTAAGCCCTTAAAATGTCCTCCAGTACTTGATTGACCCATTCAGTTTGCCCATCTGTTTGTGGACGATAGGCAGTACTAAAGCACAATTGTATTCCAATAGCGTGGAAGAGACAAGTCCAGAATTTGGACATGAACAGTGAGTCTCTACCACTGACTATCCTTTTTGGCAGTCCGTGCAGTCGGAAGATCTCCTTGACAAACAAGCTAGCAATGTCAGATGCTTTGAAGGTAGTCTTTACTGGGATGATATGAGCAACATTTGTCAATATATCTACAACTACTAGGATAGAATCATAACCTCCTTGCACCCTAGGAAGGCTAACTACAAAGTCCATACTGATACATTCCCATTTCATTTGTGGAATGTCAAGTGGATGTAACTCTCCAGGAAGTTTGATCCTTTCTCCTTTGATTCGTTGGCAACTCAACCATTGAGTCACGTACCTCAGAACACCAGCTTTCATTCCTGGCCAGTGATAGCTTTTCCTAACAACGTTGACAGTCTTAGCATAGCCGGGGTGTCCAACGATGGAACTGTCATGGGCTTCCCAAAGAATCTTCTTTTTGAGGTCCCAATTGTTAGGCACACATAGCCTATGCTGATAGTACAATAGCTCTCCTTCAAGGTGATAATGTTTGTTTCTGGGCTCTAATTTTGAACCATCACCTCCTGCTTTGATGGTCTCTTCTAGCTCCAGATAATCTATGTCATTGGGAATCTCTGTACCCACTACTTCCAAGATGGGATTGCTTGGCATGGAAATTAGTCTAGCGAGAAATCCTCTGTTACTAGGATATTCTAAAACTAAAGCATTAAGGAATGATTTCCTACTCAAGGCATGAGCTACCACATTTTCCTTTCTAGGGCGGAACTTGATCTCACAATCAAATTCCTGAAGCACTTCAATACATCTCCTCTGTCTCATGTTCAAATCTGGCTGTGTAAAGATCCATTTAAGACTTTTGTGATCAGTCACAAGTGTGAGCCTTCTGCCCAGTAGATAATGATGCCAAAGTTTCAAGGCATGGATGACTACTAAAAGCTCTAGGTCATGTGTAGCATAATTCTTCTCATAAGGTTTTAGCTTTCGAGAAGAATACACGGTTGGAAGACCTTCTTGAGTAAGGACACATCCCAATGCCATGATACTTGCATCTGTGATGACCTCAAATTCCATTGAGAAGTCCGGAAACTATAGGATAGGAGTAGTGGTGAGACACTATTTTAGCTTACCAAAGCTTTCTTGCTCTCGTTCTGTCCATACAATCTTAACTTGCTTCTTGAGCAGCTCAGTGAGAGGTGCCGCAATCAAAGAATAATCCTTGATAAAAATCTTGTACCACCCTATCAAACCTAGAAATCCTTTGATTTCTCTGGCATTTTGAGGTGGTGGCCAATTTTGGACATCCTTGATCTTTGTGGGATCTACGGATATTCCTTCCTTTCAGACAATGAATCCCAAGTATTCTATCGTCTTCTTGAAGAAAGAACACTTCTTCTTCTTAGTGAAGAGCTTGTTCTCGCGAAGCAACTTGAGAACAATCCGTAGATGAACTGGATGTACTTCTTCTTCCTTGGAGTAGGTGAGGATGTCATCAAAAAATGTGAGTACAAACTCATCTAAATGGGGCTTGAAGATATCCTAGACTAGCAACCTATTGAAGGTGGCAGGAGCATTTGTTAGCCTGAATGGCATTATTGTGAATTCATAATGGCCATACCTGGTATTAAAAGTTGTTTTGGGAATGTCCTCTTCTTTTATTCAGATTTGATAATATCTAGATCTCAGGTCAATTTTTAAGAAGATCACAACTCCTTGTAATCTATCCAGCAATTCATCGATTCGCGGAATTGGATATTTATTTTTTATTGTAACCTAATTCAGCCCCCTATAGTCAATGCATAATCTAAGGGTTCCGTCCTTCTTCTGGAATAGGAGAGGTGCACCCTAGGGAGAATTACTGGGACCAATGAAGCCTTGCTCCAGCAATTGCTTCAACTGCTTTGTTATCCTCCACTTTGTTTAATTTTATCAAATAGACAGGGAGTCCTTTTCTAGTACCCTTCAAGATCCAACTGGCTTTAGCTAGTTGGATTTTTGGCTTGCCTAACTGTCCTTGTGCTTGGATTGTTTCACCTAGGAGATTCTTAAATGTAACTCGTCCTTCTCCACAAGGAATATTTTCTTGATTGGGACTCAACCAATCCATTCCTAGGAGACAGTCATATACCCTTAAAGGCATAACCCGAAAATTTACTTTTGTGGTTTCCCCATCTAACTCAAACTGTATGTTGTTTATGGCATGAGTTGAGACTGTTTCTCTACCATTTGCTAGCTCTACCATTAGTCGTCTGGCCTGCTCAGGATTTAACTTCAGTCTCTTAGCACATTTTGGGGAAATAAAGGAATGAGTTGTGCCACAATCAATGAGGATTTTAAAAGGAATACCCTAATATTCTGCCGGTGTTTGGATGACACAAAAATTGCCGTCTAGCACCCTGATTATTCACGAATGCGTGAATGGATCCTCTCTCGACTTCTTCTTCCATAGTTGGATCCACTTCTTCCAGTGTGAGGGCACATGTGCGGATGGATTCCAGCTCCACGGCCTGCTCCTTGCCCCATTCCACGACTAGCTCCTCACCCTGCTCCTCACCTAGCTCCACGTCCACGTCCTCTATTATTAAAATTCTCATTTCTTTGAGGACATTGCGGGATGTTGGCATTGCGGGATGCCCCATTCCACGACTAGCTCCTCGCCCTGCTCCTCACCTAGCTCCACGTCCACATCCTCTATTATTAAAATTCTCATTTCTTTGAGGACATTGCGGGATGTTGGCATTGGCATTGGCATTGGCGTTGGTCCCTTTATTTGGGCATTTAGAGCAAAAATGACCTGGCTGATTACGTCTCCAGCATCGTGGCTCAATATTCTAGTTTCTATTTGTGTTGTTATCTCCGCTACGATTTTGAGGAGCACTGACTGCATTAGCTTGTCCTTGATTGTAACTCCTTTGATGTTGATATCCTACCCGTGCTCTTTTGGATTAGGAAAATCTATTGTTGAACCTATTATTTGACTTAGAGTAAGCCTGTGCGCCAAAGGTTGTGCCCTTAGTAGTGCATCTTCCAAGTCCGTAGGCCTCATTGCTTCCAACTGTTCATTAAGGGAAAAATTCAGATCTTGGCAGAAACGTGCCACTTGTTGCTTCATTGACAAGTGAGGAGTGTACTTTTGCAGGGTCACAAACCAAGAATAGTACCCTTCCAAGGTCATTCCTAATTGCTTGAGGTCAAAGAACTCGTTCATCTTGAGTGTCTGATAGGTAGGGGGTAAGTAGCGATTTTGGACAGCCTCCTTAATTTGATTCCAGGTAATAGTAGGCTCAGAGACTGATTTTGTCTCGACACCACTATTTCCACCATAGTCTGGCTTCACCTGTAAGCCTCAACCTTGCTATAATTGATTGGTTAGCAACACTTGTGCTAGCAGCCAGAGAAATAATCCTCCATCTGCTCTATCTAGGTTTCGGCATTAGTGGCGACTTTTGCTCCTTCACCATTAAATTCTGGCAGCTTTACTTGTTTGAGCAAAAACTTTCTTTATTTCTCCTCAGCCCCACCAATTCCATGACTAGGACAACAACCACAATCGATGTAGGATTAGAAGGAACCTAAAATTCAATAATGTCTTAACGTTGAGAAATTCACGATTTATAATCCTTAGAGATGATAAGTCTTCTTTATCTCAACCCAAGATTTTTTTTTTCAACCATGATAGAATTTTTACCAAAAAAAAAGGAGTATATTATATATTTCTAACAAGCACCATAGGCTTTACAAAAAATTTTGTTTTCATGGGCTTATCCTGCGAACTACTAAAGCTCCATACATATTTTTCAGCTTCTTGTATTTAAGAAAATTTACAAATTTATCCATGGATTCTGGATAAAGACAGGGAGTAATAAGTAGGAGGTTCTTTGGACGTATCCAATGCCAAATAGTTATTGGGAAGATTTGGCAGTTCCTCCACCTCATAATTAGCTTGACGAGTACAATAGGCTACCATCACCCGATTTGGTTGGATGATGTTGACAATGGAATTGCAAATCCATTGATTCAGAGACATTGTCTCGCCATTATTGTGCACTATCGGATTCATATCACTTCTATGAAATATACAGAGCCTGACCAGTTTGAGTCTTTCTGCCCAACGTAATGTCCATAAGCTATACTCAATACTGCTTGTTCTATCAGCAAAAATTGGCCAGTATAAGTAGGTGTCAGTGCCCAATTTTCCTCTGGGGTCCACTGCTCAGGATCAGCTTGAATTTTTGGGGGAATGAAAATATTCTCCATAATACGGAAAATTTCCTCTCTCAGTGAAAGAGAACATCGGTTTCCATGTTGATATATTTCCTGAAATATTTCACAGAACAACAGTTCTTCATCCTGCATATAATTTCTAGGATGAGCAATGTTATTTAGGAAAAATTCAAGTGCCAGATTAGTAATATTTTTTTGACCAATAATCCTTGGCCTCAAATGCATCATTTTATCCATAGATCCATTCGTAAATAATTCCTACGAATTTCCTTTCTAGGATCTTTTCCAGGGATTGTGCTTATGGCAGTGTCATCCTCTCTTAATGTGATTATGCTTTACATCTTTTTTTTTAAAAACAAAATTTTAAAAAATAAAATTTTCTTGCTTTGTGTGACGTATCGAGACCGCTAAATATAGTCGATATTCTTTGGTAGTCATCTGGGGTCTTTCCTAGCTGCCGCCATCCACACTCCACTGGAATGTTTGGACATTGATCAGTTTAGGCGACCCGAGGTCCACCTCGCAATGGAACGTCCTGCCTCATCCCACGAGGATCGACCTGAGTGTTTCCTGCTGACCTAACACTCTCCTATCTTTGGCTAGCTCATGTTCAGAGGTGTCCTTCAAGAGGCTTCTCATCCGAATGGAGAAGGGGTCATTACCCTTGGTTCATGGAGTGCAATGCTTTTTTCCCATAACAGGCTTGGGTTTGTGGAACTCTAATGCGTTCTGGCACAATCGCTGCACCATTCCCCTAAGATAGTGATCAGCCTGGATTCTAAGACTTTGACCCTAGGGTAAGTCATTGTATCGACTCTTATCCTATTTTTCCCTTTTAGGAAAGCACTCGACTCATCGAGTCCACCCAGCCATCGAATGCCTTTCGTCAAGAAAGATTGCTCGCCCACTTCCCTTTAAATGGTGTTTTCTTTAGTTATCTAAAAAGAGCATACTACCATGCTGTAGAATACATAAAAACAGCTTCATTAATTACCCTTTTAGCACAAGGTTTGTTTCACGTCTCTCTTGATTCAGGACATGAAAACAGTGAAACTAGTCCTTTCAAAACATTGGATGAAAGTATATTTACATATTTTCTATTTCACCCTCAAAACCAGAGATGCGTCCGCCCTTAAAAACCAGAGAAGCATTTCCAGCCTGCATTTCTAGGCTCCAATGCAAAACAGCATTGATAACAGTATGGATTTCTTCTCCGTCTTAGGACTGACTAAATATTCTAGGGATAAATTCCGACCAGAGCTCCTCATGGTTATGAGTCACCATAGGAGGGAACCTTCCATACTTGACCGTCCGTCCTAAGCACTAGTCACACGCTCTAGGCAGACCAAAAAATATATATACAGCTTGTTCGAGCTCTAGCAGTTGATCCCAGGGGAAAGTCAACCACTAAAATCACCCTTAATTTGGGAAAGAATATTTCCTTCCAATAGTGAAGAATCACAATCACATCCAAGGTTTTGAAAATAAAAAACCATCAACCATCCAGTCCTTTGTAGTTAACATTTCTTGAGCAATTAATGCTTCTAAAAATAGTAATTTATAAATCCGGTTATAACTTTATTGAAAAGATTTATCAATGACTTTGATTTTGATAACCAATAATTTCTAAGGATTTCCATTCCCTTCTTCTTCCTTTTTGCGGCTATTGAATTTTCTACGGGAAGACTTAGCTTGATTTGTTTTTCCAATTTCCTAAATTTTTAAAATTATAGCGACCAATTCTTTTCTTTTTTACATTCTTTCCTTATGACATTTTTTTCTAAGTTTACTAAATCAACCATTTCCTATACTTCCATATTTATTTGTTTTGTCATCCAAAAGTTCGGAAATCCATTTCTAAGTAATAATCTATATTTCATATGTCGTCTAGGATAGTATATGATTACGAAAGTCTTCTCGTGGCTAAATCGATAGAAATTATTCTTATTTAAAGGAGTCTTTAGTTCTATTAACAATTATCATTATCATAGAAATTAGTCCTATATTTTTAAATGCTCATTGAAACCGTTAACTTTTAGTCAAGAGAATAACTCAATTTTCAATGAACTAAACTTTTAGAGATGGACTTAGCTAATTTATCCTTAGTTAATATTTAATATTTTTAAGGATTTCACTAATATCATTCTTATAAGTGTGATACTAAAATTTATAGTTAGCTCAATCATGGAAAGAATTCTAATATTCTATATATGTTAGTTTTCTGATAGATTACTTTGGCAATATTTAAACTAGACAGGATGCTAACAAGATTTTTGACTTAACATTTTATGTGAAATTTCTTATAGCATAATTGTTGAGAGTGGAAAAAGACTGAATTTTTGACTGATTTTTGTTGTTTTTTAGGTCTGAATGATTGATTTTTTGATGGATTTAGAGTGATGTATGGTTGTTAATGGAAGTATTTGAGAGTGTTTTGGATGATATTGATTATGTTTTGGAAGTTCATGATGATTTTTAGTGGAAATATGAAGTTCTGTTATGTTCTGATAGGTTCTGTTGAGGTTCTGATTGGTTTTGATACCTTCTTTATAGCTTCTATTTTGTTCTGATTTTCTTCTGTATGAAGCATGGATTGATGATTGATGCAGGTTGAAATATTTTGAAAGTTTATTGAATAGTTTTTGATAGTTTGGAATGGTTTTAGTATGAGTTATGAGGATTTGCTATTCTCTGATGACCTTCTGTAACCCTCTATAAACCTTCTATAGAGCTTATGTATCTGCTCTGTCTCTGTTCTGTCTCTGCTCTGTTCATGTTCTATTCTGTTTTGTAGATCTTCTATAAGTGTTCTGTAGAATGTATGAGTGACTTTGGGACAGTTTTCTAACTTTTGGATAGGATGAATCTAAGTTCAAAAGAGATAAAACAAATGGAAGAAGCAGCTGCTGAAGACTCAAGAGAAGACTGGAGTGACAGTGACAATAGTGAGCTATGAAGAGACACTATAGTGGCTCTGGTGCCTCTTCACATCAGACATACCTCTCTTGGGAGGTGCATCCACGACCTAAGAAGGATTATTGAGAGTCATTATAGAGTATTGTAGTGAGGATATGATGTATTATTGAGAGTGTATGAGTGTGTGAGAGATCATATGTGAGAGAGAATCAAATCTATCAAAACAACGTGTCTATTTATGAGAGATTGAGAGAAAAAACTATAAAGACATTGAAGATGAATACTATGTGATTAATTTCCATTCAAAAATGGTGTATTCCTTTATGTTCCTTGTTCTATTGAAGGATTCTGTGAAGATGTTGAAGATTATGGTTGATTCTATCAAATCCATGGGAGATATCTACTATGATGATGCATGAAGATTTGATGTTCTCTTTTTTTTTGTCATTAAAAGAATAAAATAAAATCTTGTTGATGTTACAAGATAGATTTTCTTGAAGTAGAATCCCCTTTTCTGCGGTGTTCCTCTTGGGGCTCCACGTTTTTAGTGCGCAGCTCGGGAAACTTGCCATCAACAAGCATTAGAACATGCTAAAAATGAAGTAATGGCATTGCCAAAGCCACTTTCCACAAGAAGTTCATCCCACAATGGCGGAAACATATTACCATCATGATGCATGCTCTATGCGGTGGATTGTTTCCTCTTCTTGTTGAAGCAACAGAGATGCGCATCTTGGTGGCAAATTGTTTGGAAACAAACTAAAGAGCAGAAGCAGAGAGAATGACTATCCATGGAAGATTTAGTGCCGTAGTATAATGCACCTAATCCACTGTGGTCACCATAGACAATAGTGCCTCAAATGATGGTTCAACCACAACAACAGTGGCCTCAAACAGTTCCTCCAATGGCGACTCAACAACAGTGGAACCCCACCAACTGGAATCAACAACCCCAAGTCTCAACAGAAGCTCTGAATCAGAACCAGAATAGAGGACCCTCTGGATCGACCAACCAGTGTATGTAGTAATTACAGAAGCTTCCCAAAACCCTACTAAAAGTACTTCAGGAGTTGAAAATTTGAAGGACTACTTATCCAACTCATTTGCAAGTATCAAGAAAGAGCTTATGGATGTGATTACAGAGCAGCTACAGACGTTGAAGGTGAATATTGCCAATATATCTACCCCTACGGGAGTTGGGAGAGATGTGATGCGCTCTAATACACGGTGTGGAAAGAGCCATCAAGTGGGACATTTAGCCATTGAATGTACCCAAAAACCAACCATTCGTGGAGCATTTTGTTGCTACTGTTTGCGTAGTACCATACAAAGGATATTTGCTCTCTGAAAGAGATGCACAAATGAAGATAGAAGGATGAAAATGTAAGATTCAACTTGCTAGAATCCAAAATGACAACACAAGATATTGGACCAAAGCCTAGGGAATTTGGTCCTAATTTCAGTCCAAGGAGGTTTCCCTCTCAAAGTTACAAAGGACAACAGTCTGGCAGTGGTCAAAGATCAGAGGTGAAATGTTATAGGTATGGAGGAAAGGGTCATATCTCCCCGAATTGTCCAAACCCTAGATGATCTGTGGATTGCAAGCCCTTATGTAGCCAATGCAAAGGAGAAGGCCACCGGAGAAGGCCACACTGCATAGGATTGTCCAAGTCCAGCCCCTGTAAAGGCCAATGCCACTAATAGCCAATAGAAGGCATAAGAGCCTCCAATTTGGTAGAGTTGGAAGTTGACATTGTCACGTACGCCAAGAAGAAGGGACCAGTTGTCCAAGAAGAGAACAACTCTCCTGCCAAGATTGTGAAGTCCAACTTGTTAACAGAGGGACAAAGCGGTATAGGACAGAATAGTGCAATACAGAGCACTGTAGTGCTACACAAAGTCACAGAGGCAGTCCCAAAAATAGGACCAGAGGTCTAGGAGATAGACGATACAGAAGCACCTCCAGAAATAGAAGAAGTGCCGATGCTGCCATTGCTAGAAGAAAAATCGAAGAAAAATGAAAGATGAAAATGGGTATAGCCCCATTTCTGAGCAGGCTGGAGAAACCTGTGGATCCTATCAAAGATTATGACTGGGTAAAAGACCTAGACACTTTTAAACCTAACTTAACATTCTAGCAGTTGTGCTGATGCTGTCTCCCAGCTGCCAAAAGAAATTCAAAAGCATCTTGACAAGAAGATGTAGACTAAGGATTGCTTCCCCAACATCAATAAAGTCCAACAGAGCTGTAGAACTTGCGAAGGAAGTAGATGTGGCTAATGCCTTTCTAGATCCTGGAACCCCAAAGATTAGTGTATGGATAGAAGGATGCTTTATTTCAGATGCATTGATTGATGGAGGCTCATTAGTAAACATAATGACGAATGTGACAATGAAGGACTTAGGGTTGCAAGGAATTTAACCTACACAGTGGCTTATCAGATTGGCAGACCAAAGCAGAATTAAACCGTTGGCCATCCTCCCATATGTAAAAACAACCCTTGCAGGGAGAGACTATTGACTGACTTATCTGGTGGTTAAACCAAATTCTTATGGGACCTCATATCCTCTGCTGTTGGAAAGACCTTGGCTTTTTGAAGCAAGATCCAGGACGGACTAGTTCAAAGGAACCCTAACCCTAGGCAGAGGACCCAATAAATTGGTGTTGAAATTATATGGATCGCAGAAAGACAATGGATCCACATCCATCGAAGTCCTAACTCCCTCCTCCAACGAGGTAACAGATGGTACATCAAGAGAGGAAGAGGTTGCCAACAGATCTTTTCCAAGAAAACAGAGGCACAATCCCTAACAATGGGCACTGTAAGCCAACTACCAAGGGAAGCAAAGTCCTTGTCCATGGGAGAATACCTCCTGCCTCAACTAGAATTGACTTCTGAAATCACCTCTAATAGTGAAATAGAAGCATGGATGTACTGTTCTCCCTATTACATGTCAGTCCGCAGAGACAGTCACACAGAGACAATAACAAAGACATAGCCAAAGACAGAAGCAGAAACAGAAGCAGAAGCAGACGTAGGTGCAGAAGATATGTTCTTCTCCTACAGAGCCTCTACAGAAGCAGAGACAGAGCCTCCAGAGGAAGAGGATGAAAATGTCAAGGAAGAAAACAAAGCAGGTTATGAAAGTGCAGTTGAAGAAGATCCTCTGATAGTGGATGATCTTGTTGATGTCCCTATAGAGACCCCATGGGCCGAAGATCTTGGGGTGTTGGAGGGAATGACCATGGTTCTTGATGGGACCTGAAATGGGCCGGCACTGGCTATGGCACTAGCCGGACCTCATGCTCATGACAGACAAACACCCTCACGGCCTCGCGGACCAGGAGCGTCAATCTAATGCTAAAGGACAAACTGCCCTAAAGCCTAATCTATGCGTTTATAGTTTATAGTCCAACATTTCCCTTCCCATAAGCTCCTCAGAGGGAGAACCCATACACATTGGCAATGCCACGATCACACACATATGGAGGCAACCTCTCGGTAGAAACACCGTGGCTCCACTGCAGCTCTCCTACATCGCAGGGATTGGCCCCTTCATGCGCTACTCAACATATAACACAAACGAACATAAACTCCTCTCTTTTATATTTCTCGTATTTCCAAGAGATATACCATGTGTCCTTACTTAACAATCCCTTAGGAAACCGCCCCTCTATCCTACGACAAGGGATAACCTCACACTCTCAATCATGGGTCAAATTCCTAAGAAAACAATTGCTATGCAGTCCAGGAGCTTTTCCTTTGATACCATGAACTATGCATAGTGCATAATGTGAATGGTTTAGTGCACAAACAAAAGAAAATCAGCATTGTGCATCGTGCGAAACCAGGCTTTTCATTATTTCCATGCTAGCGTCTATATAACGAGAAAAGACACCGAGCCTTATGCTCATGCTGCCTTTCCCTTTTATTTTAAAACAACGTCCTATAGGCATGATGCAACACATAAATCAGATTTTAATTTATATTTTAACGCTCAACCTCCCCTCTCACCCTATCGTTTAATGTTTTGCATTCGTTGATATGTGAAAGAGTCATTTTATGTGTTTTTCTTTATAAAGAAAGCGATAAACACGGACGAAAACATAGAAACGAGGGTAAACCGAGGCCAACCTTGTGTTTTACCTTCATTATACATTGCACAAATACACATGTACTTTTTTGGAATTTTCCTTTTATCGTTTCCTAATTTTCTCCCATTTAAATCTCATTTTTTGGTATTTTTTCTCTATTTTCTTCAATAAAAAATGACTAAAAATTAAGATTGATTGTGGGTTGTGGCCCTTAGGTTCCTTGATAGCAAAATTTCAGGTTTTATTGGCATTATGTATCATATTTCCCATTCATTTTGCAAAAAATCCCATTTTACCCCTTAAACGCAAGTTTTTCGGGTTTTATAACATTAATTTCAGCCATATCACCTATGATTTTTTGATTTTCTGATCATAAACTGTTGAAACTCATAGCAAACAACATCATAATGTATATTCAGCCCATGGGAACAATGTTTCATCAATCAAATAGCATAACAACCCATTTTTCCTTCATAAAAATTGAATTACCGCTTAGGCTTCGTGTCTCGGGATCTCGGTTTTAGTGTGGGACTACGAGTCAGTCCACATTCAATGTCTAACATCTTCACAATCAGTAATATTCATGTCTACATTGAGCCAGAAGCAATCCGGTTCCAACCGGACAAGCTTTCCTTCACCATTCTTCATTTTCCTCTTGCACACAAGAACAATCCCTTAGGGGAGAGAGAAAGAGGAGAGAGAAAGACTAGAATTGACTCTTCTCATTCAGGCCACCATTGGACGGGCGAAGAACGGAGAAATGATCAGCACAGAGAGAGGGAAGATCGGCGGTATGATTGGTTAGGTAGGTTGCTTGTAGGCTGCAATCATGATCCACCCACATCATGGCGCAAATTTCGGCGTGTAGGCAGGTGACATTTTTTCCATGCTCTCTCTCTCCACGATTTTTTCCAAATGTCATGTGGCATAAAATTTTAGGGGGCTCCCAAAGGTCACTAGCCATTTGGCCCAAAGTTTGTCCACCTCTTGATATCTTGACCGGTTTCTTGGCTATTTCCATGTCCGAGTGCTGTAAATTTATGGGCATCCGGCTTGACATCCCGCATTGACTGGCAACTCCTAAAAACTCGCACGACAATCTGAAAATTTATCAAAAATCAACAAGTGTCGCTCGGGTGCCTTTTAAAAGTCGTCTTTCACTTGGTACTTAAAATCGTCCTAGCTGGAGCCACCGCCTTCGATGTTAAATATTTTTTCCCTAAATTTCAAATTTTTTGGCAAATTTTAGGCACATCTTGAGCTCAAAACTCCGCTCTCAATTCCATTTGGATTGACCAATGGACCACGAAGTATGTAGAATCTGCGTAAGCAATGGATTAAAGGCATAAAAATTAAGTTCACCAGTGGCTCTTGTCGCCCTGACCATTCATTTTGGAGAAAAGATGATGATGATGCCCCTTGCCAACAGAAGCCAAAGCCCTCAAAGCCACAGCTTCTAGAAGGTCCGTGCTATGTGACATTCCTAGATGCATCCTCTGAAGATGAATCCCTAAGTCTAGAAGAAATCACCACTCACATAGAAGCAAACAAAGCTCTGATACCTGTTGAGAGTAGAAAAAGACTGACTGATTTTTGTTGTTTTTGAGGTCTGAATGATTGATTTTTTATGGATTTAGAGTGATGTATGGTTGTTAATGGAAGTGTTTGAGAGTATTTTGGATGATATTGATTATGTTTTGGAATCTCATGATGATTTCTAGTGGAAATATGAAGCTTAGTGATGTTTTGATAGGTTTTGTTGAGGTTCTGATTGGTTATGTATACCTTCTGTATAGCTTCTGTTTTGTTCTGCTTTTCTTCTGTATGAAGCATGGATTGATGATTGATGAAGATTGAAATATTTTGAAAGTTTATTGAATATTTTTTGATAGTTCGTAATGATTTTAGTATGAGTTATGAGGATTTTATGTTCTCTGATGACCTTCTGTAACCCTCTGTAAACCTTCTGTAGAGCCTTTGTCTCTGCTCTGTATTTGTTCTATATCTGCTCTGGTCCTGTATTGTACTGTTCTATAGATCTTCTGTAAGTATTTTATAGAAATTATATGTGACTCTAGGAAAGTTTTCTAACTTTTGGAAAGGATGAATCTAAGTTCAAAAGAGCTAAAACAAATGGAACAAGCAGCTGCTAAAGACTGAAGAGAAGACTGAAGTGACAGTGACAATAGTGAGCTATGAAGAGACACTGTAGTGGCTCTGGTGCCTCTTCACATCAAAAATACCTCTTGGGAGGTGCATCCATGACCTAAGAAGGAATGATTGAGAGTCATTATGAGAGTATTGTAGTGAGGAGATAATGGACTATTGATAAAGAGAGAGACAGAGAGAGCCAGAGATAGCCAATTCTATCAAAACAGTGTAACTATATATGAGAGATTGAAAGAGAGAACTATGAAGACATTGAAGATGAATACTATGTGATTGATTTCCATTCAAAAATGGTGTATTCCTTTGTGTTCTTTGTTCAATTCATAGATTTTATGAAGATGTTGAAGATTATGGTTGATTCTATCAAATCCGTGGGAGATATCTACTATGATGCTACGCGAAGAATTGTTATTTTCTTTGTTTTGGTCATCAAAAGAATAAAATAAAAGCTTGTTGATGTTACAAGATAGATTTTCTTGCAGTAGAATCCCATTTTCCTTGGTTTTCCTCTTGGGGCTCCATGTTTTTCGGTGCGCAGCCCGGGAAACTTGTCATCAACAAGCATCAGAAGAGGTTGAAAATGAAGGAAATGGCATTGTTAAGAAGAGGAGAATTCAATGGATGTTTGCAAAGTTCCTTCTTCCACTGAAGAGTTGGAGATTCTCATTATCAAAGCCACTTTCCACAAGAAGTTCATCCCACAATGGTGGAAACATATCACCATCATGATGCATGCTCTATGTGGTGGACTGTTTCCTCTTCTTGTTGAAGCAACAGAAACTTGCATCTTGGTGGAAAATTGTTTGGGAATAAACTAAAGAGCAGAAACAGAGAGAATGACTATCCATGGAAGATTTATTATTCATTGAGAAGTTTCCAGACATCATCAAGTGGGAGATTGTGAAGAAGCTCCAGGAGTCGTGGTTTGTAGAGTTTCATGAAAACAAGAAGGAAAAGAGTTGAAATTTGTTCGTGGATGCTCAACAGTAAGATACCTAGGATGCTTGGTGCACTGACAATCTTCTATCTGTACAATTAGCAACCCACTGGAAGTTGGTAGACAGAGTTTTTTTCACAACATACACTGTTGAAACCCTCATAAGGTGTCACTATTATAATGGCACAACAACAATCCTAAGAAGAATGAGTTTTGATATTTTCAGAACAGAATATCTCCCCCTCTGTAGTGGTTTGAAAGCCGAATTCAGAGATGTTGAAAAGAAGGAAGTAGAAGAGATGTTTTCAGAACAGAATATCTCCCTCTCTGTAGTGGTTTGAAAGCCGAATTCAGAGATGTTGAAAAGAAGGAAGTAGAAGAGATGTTGGCCAGAGAATCCCCCAGAGATTGAAGCCCCTCTCTGATTCTATTCTATTGAGTACTGAACAACTGGTTGAAGCCATGCCTGTGATGAATGAGGCAATCAAGAGGCAAGTGTTAAAACAAGTCCAGAGGTACGTGAGAAGAGAGAAGGCAAAAATCAAAGCCGAGAACGAGCTTGCAGCAGAAGCCTCCTTTGATGCCCTAAAAGCACTCTTTACAAAAGTCCCCATGGCGACTCAAGGTCCCCTTCCTAGTCAGATTCATCCTGGAAATATTGATGACAGGCCAGCAAATGTAGTCCCATTGCCAGTTTTTTAAGGGAGAGTACAATGAAGACCCCGATCTTCATGTAGCAGAGTTTATGGTAGCATGTGTGGCTAACAATGCTAGAACCCCTGAGCATTGGTTAGCAATATTCCCCACCACTTTCAAGGGCACGGCATTTCAGTGGTATGAGAGACAAGTAGTAGGAACTTTTGGCACATGGGACGACCTGAAGTTGGCCTTCCTCACTAAATTCAAGTGTGAAGGTTTTGAAGAGCGGATGTGAGAGGAGTTTATAAACCTAAGTCTGTCCTCTAGAGAAAGAGTAGAAGCTTATGTCTCGCGAATGGAATCCATCCTAAAGAGATTGACTAACCATCATTTGGACGAAGGCATTCAGAAAGGAGTGTTTCTCAAAGGCCTATAACTAGAAGTTTGCAAGTTCGTGGAATTGAGAAGACCAGTCAATCTGCAAGCTGCAATGGAAGGTGCAAGATTGTATGACAAAGTTGAAGCAAGGCTATCAATGACTCAAGGAAGAGGATTCTTACCTCCTCCCATGCTAGGAATGGTGTACCCACCAAACGCAGTTCCACGGATAGTTCCCTACCCCTATCCCTAGATGAAAATAGTGCCAGAGTATAGTGCACCTAATCCACTGTGGTCACCATAGATGACAATGCCTTAAATGATGGTTCAACCACAACAACAATGGCCTCAAACTGTTCCTTCAATGGTGACTCAACAACAGTGGAACCCTACCAACTAGAATCAATAACCCCAAGTCTCAGCAAGAGCTCTAAATCAGAATCAGAATAGAGGACCCTCTGGATCAACCCAACCAGTGTATGCAGTAATTATAGAAGCTTCCCAAAACCCTACTACAAGCACTTCAGGAGGTGAAAATCTGAAGGACTATTTATCCAACTTAGTTATGAGTATCAAGAAAGAGCTTATGGATGTGATTACAGAGCAGTTACA